>NW_012104810.1:175127-178893 GCF_000951045.1 Mandrillus leucophaeus | reverse complement strand
GTTTTTCCATTTGTTTGTGTCCTCTCTCATTTCCATATAAAATTTAAAGTAGATTTTTCCAATTCTTTAAGGAAAGTCAATGGTAGCTTGATGGAGACAGCATTAAATCTATACATCATTTTGGGCAGTATGGCCATTTTCACGATATTGATTCTTCCTATCCATGAGCATGGAATGTTTTTCCATTTGTTTGTGTCCTCTCTCATTTCCTTGAGCAGTGGTTTGTAGTTCTCCTTGAAAAGATCCTTCAAATACCTTGTAAATTATATTCGTAGGTATTTTATTCTCTTTGTAGCAATTGTGAATGAGAGTTCACTCATGATTTGGCTCTCTGTCATTTGTGTATAGGAATGCTTGTGATTTTTGCACATTGATTTTGTATCCTGAGACTTTGCTGGAGTTGCCTATCAGTTTAAGAAGATTTTGATCAGAGACGATGTAGTTTTCTAAATATACAATCATGTCATCTGCAAACAGAGACAATTTGACTTCCTCTATTCCTAATTTATTTCTTTCTCTTTTCTGATTGTCCTAGTCAGAAGTTCCAATACTATTTTAAATAGGAGTGATGAGAGAGGGCATCCTAGTCTTGTGTTGGTTTTCAAGGGGAATGCTTCCAGATTTTGCACATTCAATATGATATTGGCTGTGGATTTGTTACAAATAGCTCTTATTATTTTGAGATACATTCAATCAACGCCTAGTTTTTTGAGAGTTTTTAGTATGAAGGGCTGTTGAATTTTATTGAAGGCCTTCTCTGCAGCTATTGAGATAACCTTTATTTATTTATTTATTTATTTATTTATTTATTGTCTTTGGTTCTCTTTATGTGATAGATTAGGTTTATTGATTCCTGTATGTTGCACCAGCCTTGCATCCCGGGGTGAAACCAACTTGATTGTGATGGATAAGCTTTCTGATGTGCTGCTGGATTCGGTCTGTCAGTATTTTATTGAAGATCTTTGCATCAATGTTCATCAGTGATATTGGCCTGAAATTTTCATTTTTTTGTTGTTTTTCTGCCAGATTTTGGTATTAGGATGGTGTTGGCCTCATAAAATGAGTTAGGGAGGAGCCCCTCTTTTTCTACTGTTTGGAATAGTTTCAGAAGGAATGGTACCAGCCTCTCTCTGTACCTTTGGTAGAATTCGGCTGTGATTCTGTCTGGTCCTGGAATTTTTTTTTTTGGTTGGTTGGCTGTTAATTGCAGCCTCAATTTCAGAACTTGTTATTGGTCTATTCAGGGATTCGACTTCTTCATAGTCTTAGGATGGTGTATGTGTTCAGGAACTTATCCATTTTTTTCTAGACTTTCTAATTTATTTACAAAGTGGAGTTTATAGCATTCTCTGATGGTAGTTTATATTTCTGTGGGATTGGTGGTGACATCCCCTTTAACATTTTTTATTGTATCTATTTAATTCTTCTCTCTTTTCTTCTTTATTAGTCTGGCCAGCAGTCTATCTATTTTGTTGATATTTTCAAAATATCAGCTCCTGGATTCATTGATTTTTTTGAAGGGTTTTTCACGTTGCTATCTCCTTCAATTCTGCTCTGATGTTAGGTATTTCTTGCCTTCTGTTAGCTTTTGAATTTGTTTGCTCTTGCATCTCTAGTTCTTTTCATTGTGATGCTAGGGTGTCAATTTTAGATCTTAATTGCTTTCTCTTGTTGTCATTTAGTGCTTTAAATTTCCCTCTACACACTGCTTAAAATGTGTCCTAGAGATTCTGGTATGTTCTGCTTTTGTTCTCATTGGTTTCAAAGACTATCTTTATTTCTACCTTCATTTCATCATTTACCCAGTAGACATTCAGGAGCAGGTTGTTCAGTTTCCATGTAGTTGTGTGGTTTGAGTGAGTTTCTTAATCTTGAGTTCTAATTTGATTGTACTGTGGTCTGAGAGACTGTTTGTTATGATTTCTGTTCTTTTGCATTTGCTGAGGGGTGTTTTACTTCCAATTATTTGGTCAATTTTAGACTAAGTACTGTGTGGTGCTGAGAAGAATGTACGTTCTGTTGATTTTGGCTAGAGAGATCTGTAGATGTCTATTAGGTTTGCTTGGTCCAGAACTGAGTTCAAGTCCTGGATATCTTTGTTCATTTTCTGTCTCATTGATCTGTCTAATATTGACAGTAGGGTGTTAAAGTCTCCCACTATTATTGTGCAGGAGTCTGAGTCTTTTTGTATGTTTCTAAGAACTTGCTTTATTAATCTGGATGCTCCCCTATTGGGTGCATATATATTTAGGATACTTATCTCTTCTTGTTTTGCTGATTCTTTTACCATTATGTAATGCCCTTCTTTGTCTCGTTTGATCTTTGTTGGTTTAAAGTGTGTTTTATCACAGATTATGATTGCAACCCATGCTTTTTTTTTTCTTTCCATTTGCTTAGTAAATATTCTTCCATCCCTTTATTTTGAGCTGATGGGTGTCTTTGCACATGGGATGGGTCTCCTGCATACAGCATACCAATGGGTCTTGACTATCCAATTTGCCAGTCTGTGTCTTTTAATTGGGGCATTTAGCCAATTTACATTTATGGTTAATATTGTTATGTGTGAATTTGATCCTACCATTTGGTGCTAGCTGGTTATTTTTCATGTGAGTTGATGCAGTTTCTTCATGTTGTCGATGGTCTTTACAATTTGGTATGTTTTTTCAGGGGCTGGTACTGGTTGTTCTTTTCCATGTTTAGTGCTTTCTTCAGGAGCTCTTGTAAGGTAGGCTTGGTAGTAACAAAATGTCTTAGCATATGCTCATCTGTAAAGGATTTTATTCTTCTTCACTTATGAAGCTTAGTTTGGCTGGATATGAAATTATGGGTTGAAAATTCTTTTCTTTAAGAATGTTGAATATTGGCACCCACTCTCTTCTGGTTTGTAGGGTTTCTGCAGAGAGATCTGCTGTTAGTCTGATGGGCTTCCCTTTGTGGGTAACCTGAGATTTCTCTCTGACTGCCCTTAACATTTTTTTCTTCATTTTAACCTTCGTGAATCTGATGATTATGTGTCTTGGGGTTGCTTTTCTCTATGAGTAACTTTATGATGTTTTCTGTATTTCCTGAATTTGAATGTTGGCCTGTCCTGCTAGGTTGGGTAAGTTTTCCTAGATATATCCTGAAGAGTGTTTTCCAACTTGGTTCTATTCTCCCCATCACTTTCAGGTACACCAATCAAATGTAGATTTGGTCTTTTCACATAATCCCATATTTTTTGGAGGCTTTGTTCATTTTTTTTCACTCTTTTTTCTCTAATCTTGTCTTCTCACTTTATTTCATTGAGTTGAACTTCATCCCCTGATATTCTTTCTTACACTTGATTGATTCAGCTGTTGATACTTGTGTACGCTTCACAAAGCTCTTGTGCTGTGTTTTTCAGCTCCATCAGGTCATTTATGTTCTTCTCTAAACTGGTTATGTAGTTAGACATTTGTCTAACCTTTTTTCAAGGTTCTTAGCTTCTTTGTATTGGGTTAGAACATTCTCCTTTAGTTCAGAGGAGTTTGTTATTACCCACCTCTGAAGCCTACTTCTGTCAGTTCATCAAACTCATTCTTCATCCATTTTTATTCCCTTTCTGTTGATAAGTTGTGATCCTTTGGAAGAGAAGAGGCATTCTAGTTTTTGGAATTTTCAGCCTTTTGCACTGATTTCTCCCCATCTTTATGGATTTATCTACCTTTGGTCTTTGATGTCAGTGACATTTGGATGGGGTCTCTGAATGGATGTCCTTTTGTTGATAGTTATACTTTTTTTTTTTTTT
>NW_012104810.1:172868-174101 GCF_000951045.1 Mandrillus leucophaeus | reverse complement strand
ACTAACAGAAATATTGGAGCTTATTAAAAAGCTTTCAAGATCCTTTCTTTAACCTTGACCTTTGGGAGTTTCATTACTAACTGTCTTGAGGTAGTTGTATTTGACTTAAATCTGCGTTGTGTTCTATTATGTTGTTGTACTTAGATATTGGTATCTTTCTCTAGTTTTGCAAAGTTGTTATATTTTCTTTGAAAAAACTTTTTATGCTGTTCTCTCTCTCAACCTCCTCTTTTACATCAATAACTGTTAGATGTGCACTTTTGGGACTCTTTTGTAAATCTTGTAGGCATGCTTTTTTTAAATTATATTTTAAGTTATGGGGTACCTGTGCAGAATGTGCAGATTTGTTACATAGGTATGCACGTGCCATGGTGGTTTGCTGCACCAATCAACTCGTCATCTGCATTAGGTATTTCTCCTAATGTTATCACTCCCCTACTCCCTAATCCCCTGAAAGGCTCTGGTGTGTGATGTTCCCCTCCCTTTGTCCATGTGTTCTCACTGTTCAACTCCTACTTATGAGGGAGAACATGCAGTGTTTGGCTTTCTGTTCTTGAGATAGTTTGCTGAGAATGCTGGTTTCCAGCTTCATCCATGTCCCTGCAAAGGACATGAACTCATCCTTTTTATGGTTGTTTAGTATTCCATGGTGTATATGTGCCACATTTTTCTCCAGTCTACCATTGATGAGCATTTGGGTTGGTTCCAAATCTTTTCAATTATAAACAATGCCACAACAAACATAAGTGTGCATGTGTCTTTATAGTAGAATGATTTATATACATTTGGTATAAACCCAGCAATCAGATTGCTGGGTCAAATGGTATTTCTAGTTCTAGATCCTAGAGGAAACACCACACTGTCTTCTACAATAGTTAAATTAAATTACGCTCCCACCAACAATGTAAAAGTATTCTATTTCTCCACATCCTCTCCAGCATCTGTTGACTTCTGACTTTTTAATGATTGCCATTCTAACTTGCATGAGATGGTATCTCATTGTGGTTTTGATTTGCATTTCTCTGATGATCAGTGATGTTGACCCCCTTTTCATACACCTGTTTATCACTTGTATGTCTTCTTTTGAGAAATATCTATCGGATCTTTTACACATTTTAAATAATATTATTTGATTTTTTAAAATGAGCGTTTTGGTGCCTGGCTCATTTTACTTAACATTATGTCCTCTAGTTCCATTTATGTTGTTGCAAACGACAAGATATTATGTCTTTT
>NW_012104810.1:100231-168768 GCF_000951045.1 Mandrillus leucophaeus | reverse complement strand
TTTATCTACCTTTGGTCTTTGATGTCAGTGACATTTGGATGGGGTCTCTGAATGGATGTCCTTTTGTTGATAGTTATTTCTTTTTTTTTTTTTTTCTGTTTGTTAGTTTTCCTTCTAACAGTCAGGCCCCTCTGCTGCAGGTCTGCTGGATTTCGCTGAAGGTCCACCCCAGACCCTGCTTGCCTGGGTATCACCAGTGGAGGATGCAAAACAGCGACAATTCCTGCCTGTTCCTTCCTTTGGAAGCTTTGTCTCAGAGGGGCACTGGCCAGATGCCAGCCAGGGCTCTCTTGTATGAGGAGTCTGTCAGTCCCTACTGGGAGGTGTCTCCCAGTCAGGATACACAGGAGTCAGAGACTCACTTGAGGAGGCAGTCTGTTTCTTCAGAGTTTAAATGCTATTCTGGGAGTTTTGCTGCTCTCCTCAGAGCTGCCAGACAGGGATGTTTGAGTCTGCTGATGCTGTGCCTACAACTGCCTCTTCCCCCACGTGCTCTGTCCCAGTAAGTTGGAGGTTTTATCTATAAGTCTCTGACTGGGGCTACTGCGTTTTTTTAAAGATGCCCTGCCCAGAGAGGTAAAGGCAGGCTGACTGCAGTGGCCTTGCTGAGTTGCTTTGGGCTTTTCAAAGTTTGAACTTCTCACTGGCTTTGTTTATTCTGTGAGGATAAAACTGCCTACTCAAGTCTCAGCAATGGTGAATGTCCCTCCCCACACTGAACTTGTGTGTCCCTGGTCGAGCTCAGACGGTTGTGCTAGCAGCAATATTTTCAAGCCAGTGGATCTTAGCTTGCTGGCTCTGTGGTGGGAGGACCTGCTGAATCAGACCACTTGGCTCCCTGGCTTCAGCCCCCTTTCCAGGGTAGTGAACGGTTTTGTCTCGATGGTGTTCCACCAGTGGGGTACGAAAAAAACAAAAAAACAAAAAAAACTCCTGAGGCTAGCTCAGTGTCTGCCCAAATGGTTGACCAGTTTTGTGTTGGAAACTCAGGGCCATGGTGGTGTAGGCGCCAGAGTGATTCTCTTGGTCATCAAGTTGCGAAGACCATGGGAAAAGCAGAGTATGTGGGCCAGAGTGCACTGTACAATCCCTAATAGATTCCTTTGGCTAGGAGAGGGAGTTCCCCGACTCATTGCACTTCTTGAGCGGGGCAATGTCCCATCCTGCTTTGGCTGCCCTCCTTTGGCTGCACCCACTGTCTAACGAGTTCCAATGAGATGAACTGGGTCCTCATTTGGAAATGCAGAAATCACCCGCTTTCTGCATTGATCTCACTGAGAGCTATACACTGGAGCTGTTCCTATTCAGCCATCTTGCAGGCAAAAATGCATGCTTTTTTAAATTCTATTTTTTGTTTGTTTGTTTTCTCTTCTGATTGTGTATTTATATAGTATATCTTCAAATTAGCTCATTATTTCTTCTGCTTGATCAATTCTGCTGTTGAGAAACTCTAAGAAGTTTTCAGTCTGTTAACTAAAATGTTCAATTCTAGCATTTCTACTTGCATTTTCATTATTTTAATCACTTTGTTACAGTTCTCTGACAAGATTCTGAAGTCTTTCTTTGTGTTGTTTTAAGTTCATCTGGCTTCCTCAAAATAGCGATTTTGAATTCTCTGTCTGAAAGGTTGCATATTTCTGTCACTCTGAGATTAGTGACTTTTTTATCTAGTTATTGTGGTGAGATCATGTTTCCTGGATGTTACTGATGCTTGTGGATGTTCACTGATATCTAGGATTCAAGAATTGGGTATTTATTCTAATCTTCTCAATCTAGATTTGTTTCTATCCATCCTTCTTGAGAAGGCCTTCCAGATATTCAAAGCAAATTAAGTGTTGTAATCTAAGTCTCCGATTAATGCAGTTTTATCTGCACTAGGGAATGTCCCAAACTCAGGAATTTTAAAAACTTTGCAGATTCCTGCTGCCTTGATGGGCTTGGGTACGATTCAGGAGAATTTCCTGGATTCACAGGAAGACTTTCATTCTTTTTCTTCACTTTTCCTCAAGTAGAAGGCACCACCCTCTCCTTGCTGGAATACCTGGAGTTGGGGGAGGTGTGATGCAAGCACTCTCACGACCATCACAGCTAGAACAACACTGAGTGACACTTGAATCCTGCATAGTACTGGATTGTCCCAAGGCCCATGGTGACCACTTCCTAGCTACCATTGATGTTTATTTAAGGCAAAAGAAATCTTTAGTCAGCATGAGGTGAATATTACCAGGACTGAGTTCTTCCCTGTGTGACAGCAAGTTCCTTTGTGGGTCCACAGCAGATCCAAAAATGCAGTCCAACTGGGCACGATGGCTCATGCCTGTAATCCCAGTAATTTGGGAGGCCGAGGCAGGTGGATCACTTGAGGTCAGGAGTTTGATACCAGCCTGACCAACATGGAGAAACCCCATCTTTACTAAAAATACAAAAAATTAGCCAGGCATGGTGGCGCATGACCATAATACCAGCTACTCTGGAGAATGAGGCAGGAAAATTGCTTGAACCTTGGAGGCGGAGGTTGGCGGTGAGCTGAGAACACTCCATTGCACTCCAGACTGGGCAACAAAAGCGAAACTCTATCTCTGTCTCTCTCTCTCTCTCTCACACACACACACACACACACACACAAGCAGTTCAATAGCTAGGGCCTAACAATAGGGCCTTCAGAAAAATGCTTTGTGCTTTATTTTACTGTAACCAAGCTGGTATTCAAGCAGGGACTCTTGCAAGGCAGAGTACTCTCTCTTCTTCCTTTTGAGTGGCCTTCCCAAGCTGCACTGACTGAAGTTTGGGGAGGGGTGATGCAAGCACTGCCTTGGACACCACATATAATGTGTCACTAGGTCACATGCCCCGCCAAGTCCACTGACTCTGAGTCTAGCCAAGCCCCAAGGCTTGCCCGAAGACTGCAGCCTTGTGGTCTAATTTCCTTCTAAATTTATTCAGGACTCTCAACCACTTTGGTCAGATAGTGGAATTAGACAGAGTTCTGGTTTATACTGCTAGGGCAGAGGAATCTTCTCTAGCTGAGAGTAGTCTAAATGCTGCCTCCATGGGTGCTGGAATTCTGTTGTGTGTTTTGTTCTTCTGTGACAGAGCAGCATTAATTTCCAATACAAGTCCCACAATCACTTTGCTCTCCCTCCCATAAGCACATAGAATCTCTCTGTCCACTGCCAAGGGATTGGAAGGGGTTGTGTAGATATCAAGACTGTCTTTTCTACCCTCTTCGGTGCCTCTTTCCTTGATATAATGTTAAAACTATATTCTGTGACTGCTTACCTAATTTTTAGTTCTGGAAGTGCTTTCTAGCATGGATAGATGTTCAACTTTACGTTCCTGGGGTCGGGGGGAGAGATTGTTGGAGGGTTCCATTTGGTCATCTTGCTCTGCCTGCTTTCTACCTTTAAACCTTTCAATAATCCTAAAAAACCTTGAATCAATGTTTTTTTCATTAGATAATAACAAAAAGAATTATCAGTATAAAGGTTTACATATCTACATTAGCTTTTCCCCTCAAATCCTACATGCTCCAGTAAGTTTAGGAAATAAAATCTTAGTGCTCTGTTCAATGATTTAAAAATTCAACTTTAGTGTGTCTCTGTTTTGGGGTTGCTTCATCTCCCTGCTAAACTTAATGAGACTTGATGCTTACAGTAGCTTTATTGTAACCACATGGCTTATACAGCATGAATAAATTATATGATTGTAAACATAAGTTGAAATAGTTTTTTAAATTATGCAGATATATTTGATTATCATTACCTCTAGCTCTACTCATGTTGATATAAATCTTAACATATAGAATTCCTTCCACAGTCAATTCCAAATTCTAAGACATCTCTTTTTAACATGCTGAAAAATATTGCTGAAGAGTTCATTTAGAAAAAGTAATAAAGCATATGATTAAAGGCAGCATTTTCTCTCTGAAAAATTCCCAGGAGAAGCAAGGCAACCTGTAAAGTTGAGTATGAACATCAAGGAATAATTTTGTTTTTCTAAAATAATATAAAGATAAAATATATTTATGTAGTAAACTTTTATGTTAGATTTCATGATGAAATGTTTATAAATGAAGGAAATATGCTATTAAGCCGTTAAATTTTCTTATGTGAGACAAATACTTATAAAAATACCATCAAAAACTCATATTTTGCTTCCTGTATTTTACTAAAAGAATAAATAAATCTTATTTATGTCATTTCTGTATTTTTCATTAAATTATTTGAGAAAATATAATATAGCTTAAATTCTCCAATAATGTATGGGTATATTCCAGTATTTCTTTTGTAACATCCATTGACCAATATTTATTTTACTGAAACAGGTCATGTAGGAATATAATACACTGTACTCTAGTCAACTGAATAGAATATCCAATAAAATATTTTAAACAACATTGAATTTATTATATTTCTATTGAAGCAAGCAATGTAGGAATATAGTACACTATATAGTACATTAGATTCCTATACTATAAATACACTATATTCCCTTTTATCTATTTTTTAATTAAATACTACATTAGATTGAAACTTTCTAATTTTAGAGGCACTTTTTATGTTTCCAAAAACTTAATGAGAAATTTTTCTAAAAGTCTCTATTTGAGTCCATACTAGCCTCCTGCCACATAAAATTTAAAAAAGAAATTCTCTGTTTCTTGGTTGGACTCACGACACACATTTTCATTATTCATGGATTACCTGCCTTTTATCTTGTTAGGGAATACGTTTTTGAGTGTGGTCTTCAAGATACTGTACTTGTGATGAAGGTTTTTTAAGTATACTTGCTCTGAGTTAGTCTTACGAGAATAATTTTCCAGATTCTTGATTTCACATGTACCCTTTTTTAAAACGGATCTTTCTAAGAACATATCTGTGATGGAGAAATATCTCTTCTCACCTTTCACAACCACTGTTTTCTATTTGATAAAAAAGAAAAGTTTAACCCTGACTTAACCCTACATTTAGTATGTGGAATGGCCTCTTGGGACTAAAACTTCCAGATAAGCCAATTAAAACATAATTAAAAATATTGTACAGCATACAGGTGTTGATTCCATGAAATATAGATCTTTGTAGTCAAATGGTTTCCAAAATTTTGCTTTTAAAAGAAATGATTGAAAGCCTCATTTTAGGCCAGGCACGGTGGCTCACGCCTGTAATCCCAGCACTTTGGGAGGCCGAAGGAGTCGAATGACTTGAGGTCAGTCAGGAGTTCGAGACCACCCTGGACAATACGGCGAAATCCCGTCTCACCTAAAAATACAAAAAATGGAGGTGAGCGTCTGTAATCCCAGCTACTAGAGAGGCTGAGGCACGAGAATCGCTGGAACGTGGGAGGCGGAGATTGCAGTGAGCTGAGATTGCGCCACTGCACTCCCGTCTGGGCAATAAGAGCAAGGCTTCGTCAAAAAAAAAGAAAGAAAGAAAGAAAAAAAAAGAAAAAAGAAAAAAAAGAAATCAGACATTCAATACTATAATTACCTTACTAAATGACTGAGGTGTTTCTTTTTGTTTTCTTTTTTGTTGTTGCTGTTTTGTTTTTTGGAACCTCTGATTTCAAACTAGATCAATAACCAAGTATGCATTTCTGATCATTACGTTACTATAAATACCTAACTCCTAGACTGTTGATTAATTCTTCATTAAAGCTTTGCCAAATATCATACTTGATGTTTCTAATATATTTTGTAGTAAATTAGAGATATCATTGGAAATGTTTTTAAAAAATTTTATAAAATAAATGTATCCCCGTTACATATCAGTAACTAATTTAGTCAAATTCTTGACATATATCACAGGGTATTAGCCGTTAAATTAGATTTTTAAAATTCCCAAAGATGTTTCCTTTTTTCCTCATAAAAAATTGGAACCTATCCAAATATTAAAAATTAGATTTACATAATCTATTACATTTCTACTTCATTGACTTTCATGCATATACAATATTCAATAATATTTGAAAAATGCTGTATTATAAAACAAAAATGCTTTAAATATTAATAAAGAAGCCGATATTTTAAAATATAAATGAATTTTGGTAATTTTTTCTGGAAGCATTTTTTTTTTTTTTTTTGCAAACACTGATATCTGATATCTAATAGAATATTTTTTCTAAACAAGTATATCTATTATTTGTCTTTCATATTTGAAATTTCCAAATAATCTTTATAACTTGACTTATATTTATCTAGTCTTTTTGTTTAATTTTGTCGGGTTATATAGTCTTTTTTTTTTTTTTTTTTTTTGAGACGGAGTCTTGCTCTGTAGCCCAGCTGGAGTGCAGTGGTGGATCTCGGCTCACTACAACCTCCGCCTTCCAGGTTCTGGTGATTCTCCTGCCTCAGTCTCCCAAGTAGCTGGGACTACAGGCGCATGCCACCATGCCCGACTAATTTTTTGGTATTTTTAGTAGAGACGGGGTTTTACCATATTGGCCAGGCTGGTCTCAAACCCCTAACCTCACGATTTGCCCGGCTCGGCCTCTCAGAGTGCTGGGATTACAGGCATGAGCCACTGCACCTGGCTGGTTTAGATAGTCTTGATCATATTTAACAATTACTTCCTTTTATTATTTTATTTAATTTTTAGTAAATGACTAGTTAATATTATCAGAATTTTTTTTCGTATTTGTTGATATTAACACATGTTTTTATCTTCTTTTTTTTTTGAAATAATGAATCAGGATAATAACTTCTCTCATGATGAATGCTCCTGAATTAGAGGTCTGTGTCTTACTTGGTCTTTGGAAATAATTCTTCTGATATACTGCCAAATGACAAACTCCATTTGTTGTACTTTACAGTTCTTGACCTACATCAATCATCGGTTTGTTTTCACACCATCTTTATCATTTTTAGTATTAATAGTATGCTAGTAAGATAGAATTTATGACAGACCTTTTTTTTTTCATTTTATCTGATCTATAATATTTTAAATAGCACTCAGAATTATGAACTTGACAAGCAATTTAAGTGCAAAGCCACTCAAAAGTTCTCATAGGAGAAGAGACTTATCTTTGTAGATCATTGAACAAATAGTTATTTTTAATTTTTAATTGCTGTTTTCTCTAATTCATTGGGATTTTCTTGGGGAGCAGAAAGTGTTCTCTTTTGTGTACTTAGTGCCAGTAGATCACGGAACTTAATACCTTCTAAGAAGTTTGGCTGTCATTCTAAGACTGGAATTCAAGACATGGGTCAAGCTTATGTGTGCTGTTTGTCCATGGACATTTCCTAAGCCATTTACAACACGCTGACTGAATCTGAGGGAGTTTACATAAATATTGAAGCCCCTTTAAAAAAAAAAAAAAAAAAACAACTCAGTAGAAGACATCTTGGAAAATTCCAGAAAAAAATAAAGAAGAATGTAATTAAACTTGCTAGATACTGTTAGTTATTGGTAATTATATATAATATATATCACATGTATATGTAGTTCAAATAAACTACATTTTATTTAAAATATATTCTGAACTTTTCAAATCAATTTGAATAGTGTAAGGCTAGATCAATTTAAAGAATTACCATGAAAGCATTCCACTAAACAAATCATACTAAAATAAAGTTTCTTTACAAGCAAAATGACTTAAGAATTTCCTTACATCGTTTTATGGAATTTGATCTTGATTGAAGTATAACATAATACTGTAGATTAAAATAGATACATGTACTCTTCATAATTGTATTAAATCATTTGCTTAACCATGGTCATAAATGATCTGAAAAATGATATTCTGTAAATCATAGTCCTATGCACATAGATTTCATTTTGTATTTGATAAATTTAATTAATTATAATTTATTTTACTTAATTATTCTCTCATTACAATTTTTAAAATCAAAAAACATAATGGAAAGAGCTGTGTAACTGCTTGTCATTTATAAACTAAAACCCTGTGTGGCACTTTCAGTGCATTCCAGTGTCAGAGAAGTCAGAGAAGTAAGTAATTATTTTTGCCTGTTCACATGTTTCAAATATTATGTTAAATATTTCACCAATACTTTGATTTACTTGGCTTACTACAGAGGCAGGTTACAGTATGAGGAATTCCATTCCTTCAGGAAGTTGCTCAAAAACTTTACTCAGCTGACATATGATGAAATATACTTCTTTCATGTGTGTATAACTGAAATAACTTTTGGTATGCATAATATGATGTATCTGAGACAACAAGCTTTGTTTTCTGGACCACTTTTTTTTGCTTACTTCAACCAGCCAAGGCAGCATGTACTTTGACTAATCTAAAATACACAAATATTGGAACAAACAAGCTTCTTAAACCATTATAGGAACAAAGCATTCCCCTAGCTCAGTGTTTTTGTTCTTCCTTCCAAATGAAGTGTTCTTCGAGATAAATGGAGACTTTTTTCCCGTACTTCATTCAGATTTTGGTTAAATATTACTTTCAGAAAAAAAAATCGCTCTGCAACTAACCTCATGTACCTATTTTATTTTAAAATTTAAACAAAAATTAAATTAAAAATTAAAAATTTAGTCTTCTATCAAACTTTTGATATCAAATGTAACTAGTAGCTTTCATATTAGATAGAGCATATAAAATATTTCCACTATTACAGATAATTCTACTGAATAGTTCTGCCCTATTCTCTTAGCCTACTTCATTTATATGGAAAATTCTTATCACTATCTGACATTACATTATACATCTTTTTATTTCTAATCATTTGTTTTAATTATAATGGGAAACCTTACTTTAGTTACCAGGCTTCCTACTATCTAAAATAGTGCTTGGTGCAGAGATGTTGCCCAGTAAATATCTGTAGAATAAGAGGCCAAAAATTATTCATTTTCCTTTTATTTTCTAGCATCTCTTTACTACCATTACCTGGTAAAACAGGCATGAACTATGCTCTTTGCCATTTTACTCTAGAAGATACAGAAGTGGACATTTTCCTGACCCTTTAAAGTGTATTTATTTCTATTTCATTTATTTGTTTTGTTTTTAATTGTTGTGGGTACATAGTAGGTGTATATATTTATGGGGTACAGGAGATGTTTTAATACAGTCATATAATATGAAGTAAGCAAATCATGGAGAATGTGGTATCCATCCCCTCAAGCATTTATCCTTTGAGTTACAAATACTCCAATTATACTTTTTAAGTTATTTTTAAAAGACAACTAAGTTATTAGTGACTATAGTCAAGCTGCTGTCTTATCACATACTAAGTCTTACTCATTCTTTCTCTTTTTTGGGAGTGGTATCCATTTTTTTTGCTTGGTCTTCTAAGTCTAGAGCACAATAGTAGTGAAAAGAAAAATGTATAAAAAAATACAAGAAACCAATGCAAATTTCAAAACAAATAAAAGAACCTAGTAGATTTAAGTTTTTGAACTTACTGCTCTTTCTACAGATCATGGCTCAATCACGTATCCATGATGAATCTTTGAACTCCTATCAAAAGTGTAATTAAGGCCTGGCATGGTGGCTCACGCCTGCCTGTAATCCCAGCACTTTGGGAGGCCCAGCTGGGCAGATCACGAGGTCAGGAGATCGAGAACCTCCTGGCTAAAACGGTGAAGCCCCATCTCTACTGAAAATACAAAAAATTACCCACATGTGGTGGTGGGCGCCTGTAGTCCCAGGTACTTGGGAGACTGAGGCAGGAAAATGGCGTGAACCCGGGAGGCGGAGCTTGCAACGAGCCGAGATGGAGTCACTGCACTCCAGCCTGGGCGACAGAGCAAGACTTTAAAAGAAAAAAAGACTTAAAAAAAAAAGTGTAATTAATAGGAATAACAGGAAAGAGGGTAGCCCTTAAGCTCACTTGGTGTTATACATTTTTAAAGAAAAACAAAGCAATGCAAATGAATAAAACAAAACAACAACTAAGCAAATTTAGAAAATTAAGTCAGTTTTCAGGCATCAGCATTTAAAAACAAAAAACAAAAAACATAGTATGCCTGAAAAGAATAATGAAAACTGAGGCAAACTAGGATCTGCTTTACTCAAGAATTCCCTGCTATTTTTCTGAGGTCTAAAAGTGATTTAATTTAAAAAGGGAGGAAATAAAGAGCTCACACGAATTGCTATGTTGCTATGTCTGTTGAGTAGAAATATTTCATAAATGCATTTCTTTATAAAATTCTGTTGAAGAAAATGCAAAATATTATCTTCCAATATCAGACTTCATCTAACAATAGAAAATTACATATTAATTCCTTTAAATTAATATACCCCAAGAAAGATGCACGAACTTTTAGACTGCAGTAAAATCACTGCTAATGACAGAAAAATAACTTCCTTTGAAAACACACACTGAAGTCTCAGCATGTCAGTTTGGTCTGACAAAAACAGTGCAGATTTTCAAATTAGACAGACTTAGATTTAGCAGCTTGATAAATATCTGTAAGCAAGTGACTTAAGCAATTTAACCTCTCTGAGCATAAATTTAGAAAGGAATTAATTAAGCCAATATTTATTAAAATTTTTTATTGGATGACCTTATGCTCATTTACAGAATTTATTTGTGAAAACGCACATAGACTCTGCTTTGATCAAGTTTATAGTCTTATTAAACAATAAATGTTATAAATATAATTAGAAGCCCACTGCTAGTCATTGAGGAACAACAAGGTTCAGGCTTAACCTCCCCTTATAAACAACTAAAAATCTCTGCAAAATATGTAAAATAATACGTTTTAAAATATTAAACAAAAAGCATACAACTGTAAGTACTAATAGAAGAGAAACAGTGAATATTAAGTCAATCACTATGTGTGTATATTTCTTATTAAGGTAATTTCAAGGCTGTCCATACAAGAACTGAAAAAGAAAACAGAGCTTGGCAGACTTTCTAACTTGAAGTGTCAGAGTTAGTAGCGTCAGGATGCTACGATAATTGAAAATTGCAGGCTAGAGTTCTAGAAAGGAGAAATTGCTCAGAAAACGACCTCTACATATGGAGACCGTTTTATTTTCTGTGTACTAGGTTCCTCTTCTTTGAAGCATAACTCCACAAGACAATCCCAATAATAGTAGTAAAATTGTTGCTATCATCTGGACAACTTAGTGGACACTCCAGAAGGGACATGTGTTAACAGTAGGGACCTTGAATTGAACATTAGTTTGGACCTTTCTTAGAAAAACTAAATCCTAAGTCTAAAATAGATCAAAGCAATCAGAAAAAAAAAAAAAAAAAGGCTGAATTTTTTAAAAGTCCAATGGGAAATGACAAAACAACAACAACATACAGCATAAACATGTAATTCATTGATGTGATAATTCTTTAACATAACTCACAGTGCCTAACGTCAGATCGTAAATTATTAGACATGCCAAGAGGAAAAAAAATGTGACCAAAGCTAGGAATATTATCACTCAATAGAATCAGCAACAAAAAAAATGAGAGAGATGATATAAACCAGCAGAAAAAGATGTTTTAAAGGGCTATGCATACTAAAATCGTAGAAAACCAAATATCTAAGCTAAGGTTGACATTTTAAAGCTCTCTCTAACATTCATATAGTAAAAACTCAAAAAAATCAAGAATATGTATAGAGATATTAATAACTGTAGAAATCTTGAACAGAATAAACAAAGAAAACCTAATTGTCATTTAAGAAACACTTCACACAACAGCAGCAGAAGACATACTCTTTATGTCTTCTGTGCACAGAAAACATTCAACAAAACAAACCATATAGTGGAACATAGATTATATTGTAAAGAAATAAAACATACAAAGAAACCAGATGGAAAATTGAGAGTTAAAAAAGAAAATGGCTGTAATGACACTTTTTTGGTATAAACTTAAAAGTTAATCAGGCACTACAAAAGAAATGTTTAGTACATTTGAAAATAAAGTAATAATATATATCAAAAATAAAGAAAGAGAGAAGAAAATGAGAAAGGAAAAAAGTTTCAGTGATTCAGTTACCTGAGGTAAATTATCAAATATTTTTTGCACAGGCAATTGGAATTTTTTAAAAAATAAGAAAGTAGTGATGATGAGGAAAATATATTTGAATAAATAAAGTGTAATTACATATTTCTATGATGCTTAACAAATATAAGTAGTATATACACAGAAAATAATACCATAAGAACCATCATAAATTGCTAAAAAACACTAAAAATTCACGATAAAACTCCGTATACCTATAAAAGAAAATACTATGAATGGCAGTTAACTTTTAATACCAAATAATGAAATCCAGAAGATAATAAAAATAAAGTCTTCATGTACTGAAAGAAGAAATTTGTCAACGTAGACTTTTATATCCAGCAAATATATCCATAAAAGTGTGGGTGAAATAAAAAATGAAAAGTTAAAAAAATTGATGCTAGCAGACCTATACTACAAAAGATATTTCAGAAAGTTAGTCAGGATGAAGGAAAATAATGGCTAATGGAATCATATGGTATTTTTATCCAGTAATTAATAAAGAGCACACAAATTATAAATATT
The DNA here is from genome assembly GCF_000951045.1 of Mandrillus leucophaeus. Classification (NCBI taxonomy): domain Eukaryota; kingdom Metazoa; phylum Chordata; class Mammalia; order Primates; family Cercopithecidae; genus Mandrillus; species Mandrillus leucophaeus. The sequence continues at coordinate 156,335 of NW_012104810.1, read as the reverse complement.
AGAGTAAATGTAAAACAGGCTTTTTTTTTTTTTTACTTTAAACATTTTCCCAAAATATTATCAATTGTTTAAATGCATTGTGTGGTTTATACCTTATGAAGAAGCAACACATAGTAGTATTATGGCACAAGATCCAAGAAGTGAGAAATGAAATTATACCCTTTGAAGTGTCATGCACAGAAAATTAAATGGTATAACATAATGGAAAGGATACTGTGATTAAAACGCATATTGTAAATCCCAAAGAAACCATGAAAATACAACAAAACACATAGTTAATAAGCAATCAATTACCAAAATATACTAAATTAATGCAAAAGAAAATAGAAAATGAAAAATTTGGGTAAAATTTAAAAAAACCGGATAGTAGATATAAATTTATATGTACAATTAAAATGAGTGTAAATAGACTAACGATTATAATTAAAATACAGAGATGGTCATACTAGATATAAGAAGAAAGAACAATCACTTGCTGTATGCATAAACTCAATTGAAATATAAAGACATACATAGGACCAAAAAAAAATATGGGAAAAGTTATATTATGCAAAGTGTAAAAAAAGTCACAGTGGCTACATTAATATAAGACAATATAGTCTTAGAAAATAGGGAAGAAAAGGAGAATCTTGCAAGGAGAAATATAACAAGTCAATAAGAAGACACAGAAATTCTGAGTGTATGCCCCGCACAATGATGTCAAAATATATACAGTAAAAGCCGATGTAAGTTAGAACAGACAAATTCACAATTGTAACTAGGTATTTCAATAATACTCTTTACATATTTATACACCAAATCTACAGAAAATCACTTAAGCTATAAAATAACTAGACAACATAATAAACAAATTGAGCATAATTAACATTTATTAACAGTTCATACAATAACAGAATACAAACAGTTTTTCCAGTGAATGTAGTATTTTCAACAAAATGGACTATATGATGTATTATAAAATAACTCTCAACAATTTTTAAAGATTATTGTGCAGTATATGAACTATGATCACATTGACTTTGGGTTGATAATTAATGAAAGATATTTTTTAAAAACTGTTGTTTACAAAGTAAGCAACACATCTATAAATTACATATGCTTCAAATGATAAAACAAAAAGGCTTAACAACTATCCTGAACTTAACAAAAATTAAACACAACATATTCAAATTTGTGTAGAAAATTACAATGCTAAATAGAAGCAGAAACAGAAAACAACTTTGTTTTATTGCTATTCAACATTATCGTTGAGGGCATCCCCAGTTTAATAAGGCAATAAAAAAATAAAATGCATACAGAATGTAAAGAAAGATGTAAAACTCTCTTAGCTCATAGAAAGAATGATTCTATATGTAGATAGCACTAAAAAAGCCAATAAAAATAAGAAGTGATTTAGTAAGATAAGGAAATAAAAGGTTACAACTCATATATCAAACGTTTTTAGTATATTTTTAAAAAACACAATTAGAAAGTTAAGTTAAATATAACTTACTACTTATAAAAGTATAAAATGTGAAATAAATATGGTTACATGTAATAATATGTATAATAATGTTATTTTAAAGTGCTACAAATATTACTAGGTGAAATAAAAGAATAAATAATAGGAGAGATATATCATGTTCATGGATAAGAAGACTCAATACCATTAATGTTTCCCCAAACTGTTCTACAGATCCATTGTAATCTGCATCAAAATTTTAAGAAGGTTTACCTATAGAAACGTATAAGCTGATTCTAAAATGTATATGTAAATACAAAGAGTGAGTAATAAGTAGTATACAATTTTGAAAATGAAGAATAAATTTGGGTGATTTATTCTACTTAATTTCAAGTCTTAAAATATGTTGCAGTAATTAAAGCATTGTTAAGTTAGCATAAATATAGATACAGATAGGTAAATACACACTGGTTCTAGAATAGAGTCTGGAAACACACATATATGCAATCAATAGGTTTGCAAAAGGAGCACAGCTAAGTTAATAAGAAAGCCATGCAATTTTCAACAAATGGTGCTAAAAGAGTAGAAACCAGAATACCTTAATTGTTAATCTATGCTTGAGCATAAAAATTAACTCAAAATGTGTCAGAGAGTAAACTTTTTGAATGCTAAACCCCAAAATTATCTGATATTATAGAATGCGTTGCAGTATCTCTTTGAAAACTTGGGGTAGTTAAATATTTAATTTAGCAACATAATGCTGAAACATTAAACAAACTGATAAACTGGTCTTTGTAAAAAATGTAAAGCTTCTATTTTTAAAAAGATAAGGTTAGAGAAACAAAAATACAATCTACAGGCTAAGCACATGTGTTCCTGTGTAAAGAATTCTTAAAACTCACAGATGTGAAAATAAGTAGTGCAATTTAAAAAATGTAAAATATTTTAAATAAAAACTGTACCAGTATCATGACCAATATACACGCAGTTATACATCATTTAATAAGGGTGATGTATTCTAAGAAATGTGTTGTGTGGCTTGTCATCATTGTGTAAACTTCATAGACCATACTTACCCAAAACGACATGGTATAGCCTATTACACACCTAGGCTATATGGTTCTATTGCTGCTGGGCTACAAACATGTACAGAGTATTACTATACTGAATACTGTAGGCAATGGTAATAGAATAGTAAGTATTTGTGTATGCAAACATATTTAAATATTGAAATGGCATAGTAACAATGTGCTATTATAATCTTATGGGATCATCATTGTATATAGTCAATCATTGACCAAAATGTTTGGTGACACGTGATGGTGTAAAAAGTTGTAAAACACCATTATTCATCAGAAAAATGTAAATTAAAATCACAAGACAATATGACTGCTTACCCATGAGAAAGGGTGGACTAGAATGCCAAGCAATACTACTGGTGGGACTATTAAAAGGTATAAACACTTTGGAAATAAAGTTTTAAAATTTCTTACTCAGTTAAACATAGTATCACAAACTGAAATAACCCAAATATGCATTAAGGAATTGAATGGCAAAAGAAACTGTGGTACATCAACTCAGTGGCATACCACTCAGAAATTAAAAAGAAAGTAATACTGATACAGATGTAGACTTGGATCATTATCAAAGTCATTTTTTGGATCCAAACCATTGTATTATCTGCTGCAAAGACTTCCTTTCTCACCACCCACAGCACCATTTATTTCTTACCTTCTACCTCTGATGTATCTTGTGTTATCTCCATCTGTCACTGAAATTTTTCTTCAAGTAGTATCAGTACTTCAATATCAATATCGATATGTAGACTAGATCAGTATTAAAGTCATTTTTTGGATCCAAACCACTATATCATCTGCTGCAAAGACTTCTTTACTCACCACCTATAGCGCCATTTATTTCTTACTTTCTACTTCTGATGTAGCTCCTGTTATCTCCATCTGTCACTGAAATTTTTCTTGAAGTAGTATCAGCTCACCAACACTGTGACACCTCTGGGATGGTTGCCTTTATCTTTGCTGTTTCTGCCATTTCTTCAGATATATTCATTTCTCCTCTGCTCTGTTCTGTCTTGATCTGCCACAACCGCCATTTCAAATACCAGCACTAACTCTGCCACTTAGAACAATGAAAGTCAGCATTGTCTCTCTCTGTATGTACCTTCATTCTCAAATTCACTTGACTCTGGCTCCACAGCATCCATAAATTTTTCTTAAATATTTTAAACAGCTGACTTCATTTCAGTTTATGTAATTAAAAGGTTATAAATTAAATAATATATACCTATAAATGGTAATTAAATGTACCATGAATCTAAATATCTGTTGCTTCTTTAAAATGAAGCAGTGCATGATAATATATGCTCTGAATCAAATATTAGTTTTAGTTTTAATTTTGTTCTATCACTTATTGGTAGTGAGATGATAGGTAAGATATTTGACGCGTTTAGCCTGTTTTAACATTTGTAAGTCGTTCCTAGCCTCACAAGGTTGTACAAAGATGTTTAAAGCACTTAGCAAAGTTCTTGGAAAACTGTTAATTTTAGATTAAAATATTTCAGTATTATCTTTAATTTCTTTTTCTCTTTCACCCCTAAAATGTAACCACCATTTTCTCTAATTTGGAAAAAAAAAGACTTTACTTCTGTTGTTTTTATCATTTCCTTCATTTAGGTCACCATCATCTTTCCTTTAGATTAACTCGCCCTTTGCTAAATTATTTCATGATGCTGCACCTACAATGTTCTTTCTAAGAAGCAAAATCACTAATGCCCCTCAATACAGAAATGCCAGTCATGTTTTTTGTTAAAATTCAAACTACGAGGAATGCATCCAGTTTGTGAAGTGCTTCAGGATGTAACCCATTTTTAACTTTTTCAGTCTCCCATTCTATCGTCGCTCTCTACACTTTATCTGCAGCCACACTGAATGAACTCATTCCTTTTCTTATGTTATTTCCTCTGACTGGAAACCTTTAGTATCTCCTCTTTACCTGGTTGATTCCTAGTAATCCTTACTGTCACTTCATTTGAGATTCGCTAACATTGAATACAAGGTAGAAAGTTCCAGTTATATATTCCTGAATTTTCCACCAGCGGGTTTGCAGGGCTTGAAGTTAATATTATCATTTAGTCAAATGATACCTCCAATAGATTGCATGATTTATGAGAATAGAGAACACATCTAATTTCCAGTGGGCAGCATCTACCATAAGACTTGGCACACGACACACAGCTAATAGTCAACAAATACTCGTGTAACATATTCTTGTTAACTAAGGATAATTCTAATTAAAAGAATCCCAGAAACCTTTGAAGTTGTTACTCCACAAAATTACCTTTTTTGCCAAGTGATTATCATCATGAGATTTTTCCAGGCTCTGTCTTTGCCACTTGCTGGAGATGCACCTATTTCCTTTGAGGACCTCCCATGGCTATCTTTGTGTTTTGATTCTATAATTTTTATCATACTTTGCAACTTATTTTGTAGTTAAAATGTTAAAGGCAGAATACCTCTGTACTTACGTGTGTGAACTTATTTATTAGCCCCAGATCTATTTTTTTTTTCTAGTTAACCAGCAATTAAATTCAGTTACATATTCAGCAGATAGAGGCTGATTAATTGTTGACCCAAAATGAAATTATTCCATTATTAAATATCAGTAATATTTTTTGTTAAAAGAATATACAGTTGACCCTTGAAGCTATCAAAAAACAGTCATATAACCACTGACTCCCCAAAACTTAACCACTGTTTATCTACTGTTACAAAAAGACTTACTGATAAACTCTTTTAATACATATTTTGTGTATGTATTACAAACTGTATTCTTACAGCTGAGTTAGCAAGATAAAAGGAATATCATTAAGAAAATCAATAGGAAGATAAAATATATATTTTTATTTATTAAGTGGAAGTGAATCATCATAAAGGTCTTCATCCTCATAATCTTCAGTTTAGTAGGCTGAGGAAGAGGTGAAAGAGAAGGGGTTGATCTTAGAACCTCAGGAATGGTAGAGGCAGAAGAAAATCTATGTATAAGTTGACATGCTCAATTCAAACCTGTGTTGTTCAAGGGTCAACTGTAATGTAGTTCTTCTTTATGAGGTGATATATTCTACTAAGCCAAAGTTAAGGTTTTTGTTTGTTTGTTTGCTTGCTTATTTCGGCTTAAACAACAGACATTTATTTTCTCATAGTTGAGGAGGTTAGGAAGTACAAGATCAAGGTGTCACATAATGCACTTTCTGGTGTGACTTGCAGATGGTGTCTTTTTTTTTTTTTTTTTTGAGTGCAGAGAGAGAGGAAGAGGAGATACGCTGGTGTCTCTTCTTATAAGGAAAATACTAAACCACTAGCTTTGGGCCCCACTCAATCATCTCATTTAAGCCTAATTCTATCCTTGTAGAATGTATTTCCAAATACAGTCATATTAGGGGTTAAGGCTTTAATACATACATTTTGAAGGAACACAGTGCAGTCCACAGCAGAATGGAAGCTATAGGCAATGGAACACCCTCCCAGGGAAACAGTGGGGACTATTCCTGGGGAAATAAAAGGACATTGGACTTGTCCAGTTCCTCAATATATTGTAGGCCTCCTCCTGACCTTTTGGAGATGTGTGGAAGTGAAGGGCACAATAAAAGTGCTAGATATGTGATAAATTAGAAGAAAATGTGCATAATAGCATATGCACATATTATACATATACACATAAATATGTACATATATTCTTCAGAAACATGTATGGTATAAATCAAAATAACAAAACAGTTTGGAGTATTATTTTATAGGCATTGAGTTATATTAGACACCATTAATAAATCCATATTTTATTGTAAATTATCTTTTTTATTAATTTTAAATAATATGTTCTATTTCTATTTACATATTTAACTCACACAAACAAAACACAGAACATTACTTACCATAGTAGAAATAATATATTTTTTGTTAATTTTATTATCAAATGTTTAAACTCAATAGAAGCCTATTCTGCTTGCTTCTGTAGCCTTAGAATTCATGTTTAATCATCTAATAGAGCTTTTTAGTTAAGCTTTTAAGCTTATAGATGCGTTTTCGTTTTATGCAATTACTAATCAACGTTTCTCTCTTCTTTGTTTTGTCTGACTCAAGTTCATTTTAAATCATGTGGGCCTTGATTTATTCACTTTTTAAATTAAACAAAGCAGAGGAAAAACACAATGAAGAAGTTTTATTTTCTTTAATATGTAAAATCTTTTCCTGAGTGGTTGGCAGTTCAAAGAATGCCATTGTACTCTTAAATTTTGAAGCATTTGCTCTTTAAGGCAAAAAAGTGATAATAGACACAATGTCACAATATTTTAAGTTCATTTAACATATTATTAACTAATATATCTGTTGTTCTATAATCCTAGAACTTTATATACCCACCATATTTCTCATCTACTTTGTTTTTTCTAAAAGTGAAAATTCTTCATCCACATTTGTTATTCATTAAAGTATATCTCAATATTAAAGAAAATATTCTTCAAAGCAATGTGCTTTTGTTTCTGAATTCCGGTATGGATTTTATTGGACCCTAGAGAATTTTTAGATTCAGATATTTTAATTGCTTGACCACCTGTCTTTCCTAAACTTTGGTTCTTCTTTTGCTCTTGGGAATTGTAAGTAAGTTTCCAGCATCTGTTCTTAATCTGTTTGGTAAATGCAAAGAGAAAATATTCATTTAATTTCTCAAAGGCTATTCCCAATTCAATAATAACTACTGAAAACTTATGTGATTTCTTTTTAAAGTAACAAACATTCTATATGGTTTCAAATTTATTCATATGCAAATTATGTCATTTACTCTATCAAAAATGATCAATCTTCAATGTTTATTTAACAATAAGGATTGTGTTTCCAACTATTTGTATTATAAATTTAATGCTGAGGTTTTATATATGATCCAATTGTATTTCTCTCCTAATATTTCATTTTTTTTTTTTGATTGGGGATTTAAGGTAATCTATAACTTGATTTAAATTATGTTGTTTAAACACTCAAAACTTGTTTGCCTCATGAATATTTGGGTTGGTTTGGTAAACATCTTCATCATAGTAAAATCTAAACATTTGCATTTCTCCCTATGATTTCCTTTTTTAATTTGTAAGAAATCATGAGATATAAATAAAATTATTTTTATTATACCTGTAAGGGTATTTACGCTAACAATATAAAGACTTACCTCATAGTTGTGTACCTTTCTAGTGATGAGATAGGGGTTCAAATCTAATACTGATCTACATCTTATCAGGAGATCCCACTCCCGATGTTTAACATGGGTTCTTTTCTATTTCCCAAGTGTCTCGGCTGGGTTGAGAAATAAAGGGAAAGAGCACAAGCCTGTTGCCCAGGCTGGAGTGAAGTGGCATGATCATAGCTCACTGTAACTTTGAACTCTTGAGTGCAAGCAATTCTCCCACTTCAGCCTCATGAGTAGCTGGGACTACAAGAGTGCACCACCAAACCTTGCCAATTAAAAAAATAAATAAATAAATAAAATCAAAAAACTATATAGAGAGGTGGGGACTCACTATGTTGCCTAAGCAGGTATCAAACTAGTGGCCTGAAGTGATCCACCTGCCTCAGCCTTCTCAAGTGCTTTTAGTATCCTTGTTGATGCCTTTTCATGAAAACTTTATTATCGGTTTGCTAACATGCAAAAAAACAACTCATTGGAATTTTGATTAGAATTGCATTGGATTTATAAATCAATTTGAAAAAATAGATATCTTAGCAATGTTGAGTGTTTCTGTCAATAAACATGAACTATATCTTTATTTATATCTTGATTGATTTTTTTAATCACAGTTGTAGAGGTTTCCTCATATAGCCCTTGGATTTATCTAGCTAGATCTATAAATAAACATTTATTTTTATTTGATGCTTTTTTTCTAATATATGCCTTCAGGGGTGTGACTATCATTCTGAACAGTGCCTTCCATAATTCCACAAACTTTATAAAACCATATTCTCATTTTCATTTAATTTAAAATATTTTTAATTTGTTATTGAGACATTAATTAACACATGAACTATTTAGAAGTTTTTTAATCTGTAAAAGTTTGAAGTTTTCTAGCTCTTCTTCTTTCGTCGTTTTCTAGTCTAACTCCATATGAGTCTAAGAATATACTTTGTCTAATTTTTTAATTTGTTAAGAAGTTCTTTGTGGCCCATCATACAGCTTATCTTGGTAAATGTTTCATGCAAGTGTGATAAGAATATATTTATATAAATATATGTATAATAATAAATATATAATAATTATTGAATTATTAATATTAAAATTTTATAATTACTATTATTTAAAATTATTTAAAATATAACAAATAATATACTACAAATATATTTATATATAAATTTAATTATAAATATATTTTTTATTGTTGATTGAAATGTTTATAAATGCCAGTTAATGTTAATGGAAAAAACTGTTAGGGCCAACTGTACACTAACCTATTTTCTGCCTGTTGAATTTAAAAATTACTTATAAAGAGATGTTGAAATCTTTAGTGACAATAGGGGATTTGTCTATTTCTTTGATGTAGTTATGAGAATCTAATCTATTGCATTTTTCCTTTTTCTGTATAACTTTTGAAAATATTTCCTGCAAGAGAGTTTTACTGGCAACAAATTCTATCAACTTTTGCCTATCAGAATAAGTTGCTTTACTGCTTAATTTTGATTAACAATTCTCCTGGATATAGAATTCTAGATTTGTGTTTTGTTTGCTTTTTTTTTTTTAACAGATTAATCCATTCCACTGTCTTCTTGCCTACGCAATTTCTGAGACAAGTCTAATGAAATCCCTATGCCTGTTCCTCTGCAGATAAAGCATTTTTGCTTTTATTATTTCATTCCAGATTTTCTATTTATGATTTTCTGCAGTTTAAATATGATACATCTATATATACATTATTTGGTTTTTATTCCCCTGGTATTCTCTGAGCTTTCAGTATCTGTGGTTTTGTGTCTGTCCTTGATTTTTGAAAATTATCACTTATTATTGCTGTAAATATTTATTATTTATTGTCTCTTTCCCCTTATTCTGGTATTCTCATTATGCATATATTCTAGGTTTTGCAGGTGTCTCAGAATCCTTGGATATTCTGTTATATATTTTTTCTTTTTTCTCTTGCATTTCAGTTTTGTGAGTCTATTGATATAATGTCAAGATTTTTGATTTTTTTAAACTATATCCAGTCTACTCATGAATATGTCAAATACATTTTCCATTTCTGTTAGAGTGTATTTTTTATTTCTAGCATTTCCTTTGGATTTTTTATAAGTTTACCTTTTGCTTACTTTACCTATTTATGCATTCTATTTAATTTTTACATTAGAATCCTTAGCAAAACAATTATAGTTATTTTAAGTTACCATTCTGATAATCCCAAAATCTTAGCCATATCTGAGTTTAATCCTAATTTTTTTTGTCTCTTCACATTTTATATTTTGCCTTTTAGTATGCCTTGTAATTTTTTGTTCATAGCCACACATAATATATTGAGTAAAATAATCTGAGTTCAAGAAAGTGTGGTGATTCTTCCTAAGACTGGATCACTGGAGTAATGAACTTTCAATCTCATTAACACTTAGCCCCTACCAATTTGTAAATCACAGTTTAAGTGCTTCTACTATTACTGCTCTAGCAATGGAATTGTACTCCTAGGATTCTGCTTCTGGTAAGGCGTAAATCTTCATATTCTTTTGACTTTCTGATTTTCAAAGTGGCAGTATGTCCTCAATACTTTTGTGATCTAAGAAAAGTTGTTGGTTTTTAGTTTGTCCAGATATACCTTATTTTGAAGATAGGGGTGATGACTCATGTGATGGTTAATACTGAGTGTCAACTTGATTGGATTACAGGATGCACTACTGATCCTGGGCATGTCTTTGAGAGTGTTGCCAAAAGAGATTAACATTGGAGTCAGTGGACTGGGGCAGGCAGACCCACCCTTAATCAGGTGGACACCATCTAATAAGCTGCCAGCGAATATAAAGCAGGCAGAAAAACATGAAGCGATGAGATGGGCCTAACCTCCCAGCCTACATCTTACTCTCGTGCTGGATGCTTCCTTCCTTCAAACATCAGACTCCAAGTTCTTCAGTTTTGGGACTCAGACTGGCTCTCCTTGCCCTCAGCTTGCAGACAACCTATTGTGGAACCTTGTGATTGTGTAAGCTAATACTGAATAAATTCCTATGTGTATGTATATGTGTGTGTGTGTGTGTGTATAAAACAGGATGTATATATCATGTTAGTTCTGTTTCTCTAAGAGAACTCTGACTGATTCAGCTTCCAAGCCTTTTATATCTTAGACCAGAAGTATAAGTCCTCTTTTTCTGCTTTGCTTTGTTTTACTGTGTGCTTTTAAATTACTCTCTGAGGTCGCTTGCTTTAACCCCGAAGAATTTTCTCTAGTGTTTCTTACATGGAGTCTGACAACAATTAATTCTCTCAGTTTTTGTTCAGTTGAAAAGGTTTTTATTTTGCCTTCCTTTTTGAAAGATTGTTTTTCCAGATATATGTTTCTTGGGTGACAGGTTTTTATTCATTCAGCCCTTTGAATATGTTCTCCTACTGACTATGTCTTCCTATTTTTTTTTAATAAGAAGTTAACTGTTTATCTTCATGGAGTTTCTTGTACATGATTGGCTGTTTCTCTTTTATTGCTTTTGAGAGTTCCTCTATGCTTTGACTTTTAGCATTTTTACTGTACGTTATGTCTGTTTGAATTTGGGTTTATCCTACTTAAATTCTGTGGAGTTACTTGAATCTGTTTAAGCGTTTTCAATTTCAGAAATTTTAAAACATTATTTATTTGAATTCTTTTTTGCATCCTTTCACGTCTCTTCTTCCAGTACTGTCTTTATGCATATCTTGGTATACCTAATGGTATTTTGTATTAATCAATATTTTCAAGAGAGAAAGAGAACCAATTGTGTGTGTGTGTTTGTGTGTGTGCGTGTGTGTGTGTGTGTAAATTGGCCTCACACAGTAGGTAAGTCTCAAATCTGAAGGGAAAGATGATAACGCAGGAGAATTGATATTATAGTCTCAATTCTGAAAGAAGCTTGGAGGCAGAACTCCTTTTCCTTGGGGACTTTAGTCTTTTTCTCATAGAGCTTTCAAATGATTGATGAAGTTCACCAACATTATGGAGGGTAATCCGCTTTCCTCAAAGTTTACTGATTTAAGTGTTAACAAATCTAAAACACATTCACGGCAAAATCTGCAGTGGTGTTTGATCAGTATCTGGGCACCATAGCCTATCCAAATTAGCATGAATTTACCCCATCACAATATCCCACATTTCTCTAAGATTATTTTCTTTCTCTCTCTGTTTTTTTTTTTTTCTTTTTTCTCTGTAACCCACTTTTTGGATTGTATAATCATTATCAATCTATCTTTGAGTTTACTAATTCTATGTTCTACCAGTTCAAATCTGCTTTTTCATCTTGCTAGTGAAATTTCTTATAAGTTATTATAGTTTCCTTTTCTTTTTCTTTCTTTTATCCTAGAGAGACAAGATCTTGCTATGTTTCCCAGGCTGGTCTCAAACCCCTGGCCTCAAGCAATCTTCCTGCCTCAACCTTCTTTTTTTTTTTTTTTTTTTTTTTTTTGAAACGGAGTCTCGCTCTGTCGCCCAGGCTGGAGTGCAGTGGCCGGATCTCAGCTCACTGCAAGCTCCGCCTCCCAGGTTCACGCCATTCTCCTGCCTCAGCCTCCCGAGTAGCTGGGACTACAGGCACCTGCCACCTCGCCCGGCTAGTTTTTTGTATTTTTTAGTAGAGATGGAGTTTCACCGTGTTAGCCAGGATGGTCTCGATCTCCTGACCTCGTGATCCGCCCGTCTTGGCCTCCCAAAGTGCTGGGATTACAGGCTTGAGCCACCGAGCCCGGCCTCAACTTTCTAATATGCTGGGATTAGCAATGTATGTCATCATGCCTGACCAGTTATTGTAGTTTTCAATTCAAAAACGTATGTACAGTTTATTTTTATAATTCCTCTTTATTAATATTCTCTAATTTATGTAACACTGATTATAACTGTCTTTACTTCTTTGATCATGTTTTGTTGTTGTTGTTGTTGTTTTTCCTTAAGTGTATTTAAAATACCTACTTTGAAATTTGAATTTGACATCTAGTCTCTTCACTAACTCTTTATTTTGCCTATTTGCATAGTATATGTATATGTTTATGAGTTACACTTCCATAATTTATTTTTGCATATTATACTTTAAATGTACTTATTTTCTCTGCCTGTTAGTACTCTCATTTAAGACACCATACACCACTAGATATTTTTACTTAAAACTGGAAATATTAGATATATTGTAGCAACTCAAGTAACAACTATTCATCCCTCTAGTGTCTCTTACTGCTGTTTGCTTACTTATTTAAGGACTGGCTGTACTATTTTAGTGAAGCATATTACCTCCACAGGGTGAAGTTTTGGCGTTGTTTCTTAGATGATGCAACCTCGGGTATGCACAGAGTCACACTTGGATGAAAGTGGTTTAACAGGGCGAAGTTTGATTTTCTCTTTCCCTGAGCATGTCTGTTAGGCTCCACTAATTTTTAGCTAATTCCTCTATTGTTTTCAAGATGGTCCTATGGCATAAATTACCTCACAGTTTAATCCAGTTAAATCCAGAATCCTTTGTGGGGATGGCTTTTTAGGTAAATGTTTGAGATTTTTTTGTCTCACTTCAGATGGAGCCGTCTCAGCTTTGTATTTTCTTATTTTTTCTCTGACAAACAAGCTGGCTAATTGTTCAGATCATATTTCCCATGAAGCATCAGTCTTTAGTAATTTGCTTACTAACAAGACCTCCATTGTTTTTTATGTCACCCTTCAACTCGAACTTCTCAATATTCTGTTTCAAATAGAGGCATTTCCTTTGGGTAAAACTTCAGAGTTCTCTGATTTGTGGTCTGCCTCTTTGCATGGCAAATAATCTGATGTCCAGCTCTGGAGCTGATGGTCCAGAGAGGATGCTTCTCTCTAGGTGACACCCTTTTGGAGCAGAGTAGGAGGTGAAACTGTTCTTCCTGCTTACTTCCCCTCCATAAAACTTCTGCCTTACAAACAAATTGGGGTAAATATTATGATGCCAAATATTCTTACTATACTGTACTTGAGGTTGATATGCGCCTTGTGAGTTGGGCTAGAAAGAAGAAAGAAATCCCCAATTTTTTGGTTATACTACTCTAGAATTTAACTTTTTCCAATGTGTAGCTTGGAATAGAAAACTTTCGTGGTTTTTCCCTCCTGAAAAGGTACGATATCTCTGGAAATAGAGCTTGAAGAAGGGAGCTCTGTGTTTTTTACTGTACCTGCTTGGAATTTCCATCTTGCTGAAGTGGAAGGGAAGAGAAAGGGATATGCTCACATTTTAAATTCCATAGATTAACTGTTTTTACCAAGTTCAAATAAATTTTCTTGAATATCTCATTTGTTTTATCTCCTTAGAATAATTTCAAAAGAGTTTTTTTCAATGATTTTTACCAGTAGTGTTTGTTTCATGAAAAACTTGTCCATGGACCTTCTGATGGTGCCATTTCAGAAGTAAGTTTCTATATTCATATGATACTTTAAATGTACTTATTTTCTCTGCCTGTTAGTACTCTCATTTAAGTCACCATTCTCCACAGAATGTTTACAAATTATTCTTATTGCATCTTCATGCACTGTCTTTTCTCTTTCAACCTAATTTGTAGATAATATTTAAAATGTGTTAATGTGGAGCAACAGGAATTCTGATTCATTACTGGTGTGTCAGCAAAACAGTGCAACCACTTTACAAGACACTTTAGGAGTTTCTTATAAAATTAAATATGTTTTTACCAAGTGATTCAGCATTAGCACTCATTGGTATTTATCCAAATGAGTTGAAAACTTATTTTCCACACAAAATAAGTGTGGATAATAATGGATATTTGGGCCGGGCGCGGTGGCTCAAGCCTGTAATCCCAGCACTTTGGGAGGCCGAGACGGGTGGATCATGAGGTCAGGAGATCGAGACCATCCTGGCTAACACGGTGAAACCCCGTCTCTACTAAAAAATACAAAAAAAACTAGCCGGGTGAGGTGGCGGGTGCCTGTAGTCCCAGCTACTCGGGAGGCTGAGGCAGGAGAATGGCGTGGACCCGGGAGGCGGAGCTTGCAGTGAGCTGAGATCCGGCCACTGCACTCCAGCCTGAGAGACAGAGGGAGACTCCGTCTCAAAAAAAAAAAAAAAAAAATGGATATTTGGATATTTATGACAACTGTTTTCATACCTGCTAAAATGGGGAAGCAACCAAGATGTCTTCCAGTAAATGAATAAACTACAAAACATTTAAAATACGTAATATTTTTCTACAGTAAAAAGGAATGAGCTCTCGAGCCATGAAAAGAGGTAGAGAGATCTTAAATGTGTATTTCTAAATGAAAGAAGCCAATCTGAAAAGGCTATATACAGTATAATTCCAACTATATGACATTCTGGAAAAGGTAAAAGTATGGAGACAGTAGAAAGATTAATTACTGCCAACTCTTGGGGCGGGGAGACGTGAATGGTGGATCTCAGAGGTCTTTTACTCTATATGATACTATAATGATAGATACATACATGCCGTTATACATTTGTACAAATTTACAGAATGTACAACCCCAAGACTGTACCCTAATGAAAACTAGATACTTTAGCTGATTATTTTGGGTCAGTGTAGGTTCATCAGTAGTAACAAATGCACTGCTGAGGGGATGATGATGATAGGAGAGAATATGCATGTGTAGACACAGGGAGTATTTGGGAAATCACTTTACCAACTGTTTGTTTTTCTATAAACCAAAAATTGCTCTAAAAAGTAAACTCTATTATAAAATCAATCTTTATCTGTTTCATTGCATCAAAAGTCACATATAAATTTATCTTCAAGAATTTGAGATACAATAATAAACCATGTGCTATAAAGTATTTGAAACAATGTATTAACTTTCAAATAACTTTACTCATCTATTTAAAGGTAAACTCTTCAATAGTGTCCTGATATTTTTCTTGAGATAAAATCTCCTTAACAGGGCATGCGAGACCATTAATAAGCAGATTTCTGTATATTTGTGACAACTTACGGTGCGCCGTATTGACATCCTTTCATTCTCTCTATTGTGTTGTTATCACATTGGCTTGGGATTCTTGTTAAATGATGTGTTTTGACTTAGAAAACTTATACAAAAAATATTCTTGCCAACTCATTATAACTTTTCCATCTCGTAGCTTAGGCATCTAGTGTAAATGCTCATCTCATGTGATCTGAGAGCACTGTACATTCCTTATATTACACAGTATTAATTTGGGGACTTAACTAGCTACAGAATATGAGATTTATGAGAGTACAGTGCACATGTACCCTAGAACATAAAGCATAATGAAAAATAAAAAAAAATAAAAATAAAAATAAAAAAAGATCTTACGACTGCAGGACTAACACTTAGAGTAGTGCCTGGCAAGAAAAAGGATTGATTCAAAAGAGGAGAAAGTTTTCAGCATTATTTAATCCCTATAGACAGTACCTTTTCACTATATTCCAGAAGATAAATGCAGTTAAATCTATGGTCATGATTTCAATAAGTAATTTAAGCCAGTTTCAGAATTTACCAGTTAATGGCTTGGATAATTTTTAGTTTGTTTTATTTCTTGCTTTTGTTTGTTTAAGCTTACTCAGAGCATTTTAACAGGGGCATTAATAAAATATAAACAACCTTTAAGCAGCACTGGCATTAGTTCTCCTTTTAGATTCTCTAGTTTGAGAGAACATCCGACATATGATTTTAGGCAATATTAGCTAGATACCCATCTGAATTGAGTTAGAACTAAACTATAGTTAGAATTATCTTGGTTATGAATTAATTATTGTGATAATAGTACTTTTATCTAAATATTTAGTTATGGAGATGGACAATGTAACAAAAGATTCTGTGTGATATTTTATAACTTAATATTACAGTGTATTTAAGTGAATATTTGATGATTCATGACAAATTTCAGGCTTTAGGTACCCAAACTAAAAAGTCCTTATTTTCATAAACCTAAGGGAACTGAGCGACACAATTTTCAACATATTTCTCCCTAATGGACTTTGACTTTCAATGATTACTCTTAAAAAAAAAAAGTTCTTAACTCTTTAAGTATTTTATGTTCTGTAGACCTTCTTATGAAGTAAAAATAGTAATTATGTGATTGTATTACTCACACTGATATGTGTTGTTGTCTCTCTTTATATCTCCTTCCTATACTTCTATACTTTTACATCTTCTTCCTATACTTTATATCTCCTTCCTATACTTCCTATTCTATTCCCCATAGCAACACCCTGCAAAGATTAAATTCTAGAGGAGTATAACCAAAAGATTGGGGCTTCTTTCTTCTTTCCAGCCCAACTCACAAGGCACGAATCAACCTCAAGTACAGTATAGTGAGAATATTGGGCATCACAATATTTACCCCAATTTATACTTTTATAAATTTTTAACTATTTATACCTAATATAACATTATATATAAAATGTTCATTTTTCATTCTCTATTTAACAAACATATATATCATTCCAGATACTGTTCTAAAAACTGAAAAATTATTAATGAATTTAACAGATATAACCTTTTCTCCCCAGGTAAATCTTATAGTCTACAGTAGAACAAAAACACCGAGGAAAGTAATTAATGTAAAATCTCAACTTCAATGTGATGAAATATATCTTAAAACTTCAAATTACAAAAGAAAGAATAAAATAAATTAAATTTTACACAAATTTAATCTTTCATTCTTGAGTTTTAGGGATAAGTGGAAATGCAGTAAAACTGTCAAAATTAGACTTAAACGTTTCTGAAAACATGGCTTGTCATTGAGTTAGAATTTTTAATTTAATCTCAATATTTTAAATAAATTCTGCAACTGATAAAAACAAGCTTACTTCTCTTTAAATTTGATGTAACTCAAAATGTTAAGATAGTTATATTTGGTTGCTACATAACAATAATAAGTTCAAGAATAATAGCTTATCATCTAGCTAGAAGCTTTACACCTAACCTCATTGATCATCTAAGACAGCAATAGAAGAAAATTAGTTTAGATCTCTAGTCATAGCTTTCAGAACTAATATATAACTTTATTATTGCAATTCTCTGCTGGGTAGACTTTACATTTGTGCAATCCATTTGATTTAAACTCCAGTTGCCAAGTGCCTCGTTCCAAACTACATAACTCTAAACCCTTTACTCCTATTGCACATGCTTTTAAATTCCTTTACTTGTTTCTGATATGCTCTTCAAATGGTTCTGGAAAGGACTATATTTGTTATTATATTAGTATTGTTCTTGAATAAAGCTGTTATAGTAAATGCTTCATAAAATACATGATTGTCTTAACAATAAGAAATTAAAACTTATTGGCCTGTTATTGCAAAGGATGATAAAAGTTACAGCCAGGCAGTGGAAAAAAGAGTATTGACATTTTTTGCCATTCTTTTTGCGAGATTCTTAAATAATATGGGAATTTCTGAAAGCCATTTATCTTGTTTTATATGAAATTTAATTTTTCTAAAATAGTTCGTAAGATTATTTCATATATTTTGGCAGCAATAGCTAAGTATGCAGCAAGGCATACTTTATTTGTTGAATACAATTAATTGTTGAATAAAATTATCACTTTGAAATTCACGTAAAGGGCTTCAGGCCTGGAGAACTCACTGAACTTGGCGATAATCTCTTAACATCCTCCAGTAAGATGTGCCGGATACCTGCAAGAGTCTGGAAAGTGGATACCATAATCTAGATCTTACTAATATTGATTCGGATACATACAAAATTCACCTTTTGCTCTGATGCTTCTTTGAGTGAGAAAATAAACATGGCACACTAATATTTTAAATATATGTATTTTTTAAATAAAATCCACAAATAATCCGATGACTAGAACATTCTATTGGGTCCTTAATTTAAAAAAAAAAGCCTGCATGGTTGGAAATCAGGAATAATTATTCTTCACTATGTAAGGATAATTTTGAGGATGAAACAATTCAGGCATTTTCATGCAGTGACTGGATAATCTATAATTATTTGTTATCTATAAAAACTGCTAGAAGGAACCTGTGGAATAAATATATTTAGAAAGTGTTGTAATAATTTAATGTGGTTATTTGAAAACCCAACCACTCTATATCAAATCAGAAATTTGAAATGTATATTTACTTTGTCATATTTGCTTATATCTAAAACCATATTAATCTTTTAAAAGATTAATATTTTTTAATTATTCTTTAAGTTCTGGGGTACATGTGCAGAATGTGCAGGTTTGTTACATAGGTATATACATACCACGGTAGTTTGCTGCACCCATCAACCCGTCATCTACATTAGATATTTCTCCTAATGCTATCCCTCCCTCAACCCCACACCCCGCGATAGGCCCCAGTGTGATGTTCCCCTCCCTGTGTCCATGTGTTCTCATTGTTCAACTCCCACTTATGAGTGAGAACATGCGGTGTTTGATTTTCTGTTCTTGTGTGTGTTTGCTGAGAATGATGGTTTCCAGCTTCATCCATGTCCTTCCAAAGGACATGAACTCATCCTTTTCATGGCTAATCTTTTAAAAACAGACCACAACAACAATTTACAAAACTTCTTTTATACTTTTCTATTATTATATTTTACACTTGTTCTTTCTGAACTGCCTGCTCTTTCAATGGGCCTAGAATTATTTCTAATATTACACATCTTTTTCTTTTTCTCTCATTTCTCCATATTTTAGAATTAAACTATTAAAATTAATATACTATCTAAAATTAGCGAAGAGCTATAATAAGCAACTTCAAATTAACTGTTGACAGGTTTCTATCAGTTCAGTAATGGTTTAGCACAGTGAGGAGCACAGATTCTGGGTCAGATTGCTTTGGTTTTAATTCTGACTCCATCAGTTAATAGCTGTGAGATCCAGTGCAAATCATTTATACTTTTTAAGCTTCAATTCTCTCATCTTTAAAATGAGGGTAATAATACTTAATTCAAAGGATTTTTGAAGAATAAGTGCAATAATGCGTGAGAAGTATTCTGTACAGTACAAGACTAACATGTAAGTATTTAACACTTGTGAGCAATTATTGCCATTAGTTATTATTCAATACAGAGTTAACAATGAGAAAAACACAGAGAAATTTTCTCCATTCTATTAGTGACTAAGTCCCATAGGTAATTTTATGTCCCTCATATATATAAATTTATTGAGCAGAATAATTTCAAAATACTCCACTGTTAACCATACGCATCAAACACTGAACATTAGTTATATAATGAACTTTTAAATTTTAACATGTTAGTATAATTCTATATTGTCACTAGCATTTTTTTTTTTTTTTTTTCATTTTAAGAAAGAAACCGCTTTTGTCCATTCCTGCTGGTGGAGCTCTAATTTTTATGGTTGTATTATCTCCATAATTTAAATGAATATATAAAATGAATCAGGGTAAAAATGTGGGAAGCAAAACTGGTATTGATGGGTTACTTACTATGTGTGAGTCGCTGTATTAAGTCATTAGCCTATATTAATTCAATGAACATGAAAATACCACCCAGGGGTTATTGCCATCATCCCCATGTCACAGATAAAGAAAATGAAGCTTAGACTAGATAAGTAATTAATTCGCAGTCGCAGACTGGCACCATACTTCTTTTCATGACAAAGGTTTGCTATTTGAATGTTACAACATAGTTGAGATTCACAAGGGTCTGAATATTTTTATAATTTGTATATTAACTTTGTGGAAATGATAATAACAAAGTACATATAAAAATAGATTTTTGTAAACTTTTGGAACATAATTTAGCTTCAGATGTGATGGATTTTAATTACTTATTTTAGAAATTGGCGTTTTTTTTCCTGTGAAGAGTCAAGAAGCAAATATTTCAGGTTTTCCAACCCATACAATTCTATCACGTATTCTTCTTCAATTTTGTTTTCTTCCGTTGTTTATACAGTGGTTTAAAGATGTAAAACTATTTTTAGTTCTTAGGCCAGATTTAAAGAAGCTGCTGGCTGGATATAACCTGTGGGATGTAACTTGTGTGTTGTTAACTCCTGGTCCAGAACAAAAATAATTGTTCATCTTTTATTGTTATGCAAGTATTTGGACAAATAAGCACATGCATGAGACTACATACAGTAGAAATATAAACTAACAGTTACAAAGTTTTGACAATATTTTATTATTAAAATAAAAGTAAATTCAGATATACATTATGTACATTGTTTTGTGTAAAGCAAATGACTAAAATATGGCTTATAATTGTGCCCTATACAAGGGACATTGTTCTTCTGGACATAATGTTTTCGAACAAAAGTCTCATAGAGTTGTCAATTGATGTCACAGCATGAAAAGAATCTTGTCTTCATATTGTGTCACATTGCTTTTGCCAAATAATTTTTGCTTTAAGGATTATTACAAATTAGTGGTAAATAAAGTTTTTTTAACTATATAGAAACAATGTTAACAATATTTCCCTTCATATTGTTTTGTGTTAACATATAATTAAAACAAAAACTTAATAAATTACTTAATGTACTTAACTGTCCCAAAATGTGGAGAGGATTCTATGTTTCTTTTAAAGAAATAATGCCAATTTAATGACCTTTATTTATTTCTTTTGTCTGATTGCTTTGACTATGACTTCCAGTATTATGCTGAATAAAAGTAGTGAAAGTGGGCATCCTTGTCTTGTTCCAGTTTTCAGGGGAAATGCTTCATCTTTTCCCCACTCAATATAATGTTGGCTGTGGGTTTGTCATAGATGGTTTTAATTACCTTAAGCTGTGTTCCTTCTATGCTGATTTTGCTGAGGGTTGTAATCCTAAAGGGATGCTGGATTTTGTCAAATACTTTTTCTGTGTCTATAGAGATTATCATATAATTTTTGTTTTTAATTATGTTTGTGTGGTATATCACATTTATTGACTTGCTTATGTTAAACCGACACCGCCTCCTTGGTATGAGACCCACTTGATCATGGGGTATTAACTTTTTGATATACTGTTGAATTGAGATAGTTAGTATTCTGTTAGGGATTTTTGCATCATGTTCATCAGGGATATTGGTCTGTAGTTTTTTGTTGTTGTTATGTACTTTTCTGGTTTTGGTATTAGAGCAATATTCACTTCATAGAAGGATTTAGGGAGCATTCCCTCTTATTATGCAGATATCTTTAGGGTAAAAATAACATAAGATTTTTTATTACATTAATTTTATGTAAGATTAAAATAAAATATAGTCAGGGTAAAATCACTTCTAAAACACAAAGTAAAATGTGATTTTAAAAATAATATAATATATATAATAATGCTTACGTACTAGTTTTTAAATATATTTTTATATGTTTCCACAAAGAATTGCCTATTTAAAATTCTGCTTGTGTTTTCATGGAAGATTTTTGAGTAATCTTTTCATACTGTGATATTAATTCTTTATGCATCTTATAGATCACAAGCAGTTATTTAGAGTATAATTAATTTGTCATCTGATTTCAGTTTGTTCTTCCATACAGAAAAATATAATTAATAATATATTATTTTATGGTTTTTGTGTTTTCTGTTTTCCTTAATCAGGCCTTTTTCACTAGAACCAGTTACATTCATTTTTCTTAATTTTTCTAATATGTTATAGTTTTATTTTCAATAACTATATCTAAAAATGAACAGAAATTATTTATTTTATATACAGTGTATTTGAGAGTACACCTTTGATTTTTCTTTCTCATAATTTCATCAATTATAGCTAAATAAATTAACCATTATTCCTTATTGATGGCACCATCTTTTCTCAATTCTATTTGTTTATTACTATTATAATGCTAGTTTATTTCATTATACTAATTTTATTTTGAGTCTTCAATAGTTTGTGGGTATTTTTTTCAAAAGCCAATTAAAATTCTAAGATGTGTATTTTTTTTTTGATCTTATGAGTCACTTGCAACAATTTCAAGAAACCACTCATGAATTATCATTGTCATTTCAGTCAATTCCTATATTTATTTAACAGAATTGATATTTTGAAATTGCCTTCAAAACCACAAAAATTGCACACCTCTCAGTATAACTCAGATACATTTATTTACTTTAATAATTTTGTTGCTCTATTCATACGGGCCCTCTATGTTTTCTATATAAATTTTTTAGGGATTTTTATTTTTGCCAGCATTGTAAATGAAGTTTTAAAATGATCTCTAATCGTTGTTGCTGCCTTAAAATGGAATGCTTAGAATTCTATTATAGAGCACTGAAATAGAAAGGAATGTGCTATGGAAAATGTTCTTTTCTTGTTTTCCAGAATTAGCTAGTACAACACAAAACTGAATTTAAAGACATAGACAGTACTTGACATTCTGAAGAGAGCTCATCCATGGGGGGCCATCCTCTTTAGGACATATGAAATGTACCCTAACTGGCTCTAACCATCAGCATCCTTGTGGATTTCAGTTAAATTATAGCCAAAATAATATTTTCTCTAATTTTGATCCTATCTAATTTATTATTTTCACCATTACTAATTAATTTTGGCTAGGAGAATGCATTTTGTTATATTTAATTTTTTAATTTCCTGTTCACTAGAGATGGAAACTAGGAATAGCTTACCAAATTTTATTGTGTGATCTGTCAGCATCTAGAAGTAAACGGTTTTATATATACTTTAATTTGTCCATTTAAAAGTTCATATTGATGTATTTCCCTAATTGACCAAGTCTTGCTCTGCTAAAATAAACATTACTCGATCATAATGCATATTTCAAAAGGTACTTAAATTTTATTTTATTTGGTTATGTTTTCTCTAGATTTATTGTATCTAAGACAATTTTGATCAATATATAATTTTTAGATGTTTTGTGTTATATGTAATATAATTTGATTTTTACATATGCTCAAAAATAATATTTTTACATCAATAGATGAAAAACTAAAGGGTGTTAATTATAGCAGTAATTTTTACATTAGCAATAAAGAGGTCTTGAGGTGCAATATTACATTAATCTAAAGAAGGAACTATGTATTTCAAACATGTTATGACTGACTGGTATTCCCCATTCTAATTTTTTTTTAGACTGAAGTATTAACTTTTAGTAGCTGATAATATGATTGTATTTGGAGATAGAGTGTTTCAAGCAGTAATTAAGTTTAAATGAGGTCATTAGAGTGGGATCTAATCCAATATAACTAGTTTCCTAATAAAGTGAAAGATTAGGACACACAAAAAGGAAGACCTTATGAAGGAACAGGAAGAGGACAAAGGTCTACACACAAACCAAAATGAGAGGGCTCAGAGAAAAACCAATCCTGCTGATACTTTGTTCTCTTCTACTGTCCAGAATTGTGAAAAAATAAATTTTATTGTTGAAGCCACTCAGTGGCTTTGTTGCAGCAACCCTGGTAAACTAATACAATATAATATCTGTTTATTTAATGAAATGTAGATACAGTCAAATCTCCTGGAAATGTTTGGTTTATTTTTGAAGAAAATATTTTATATTAGAATAAAGATCAGGGTTACATAAAAAATAAATGCAGCGCAGGAAACCATAGGAAAACTATAAGCAGTGTTCACTTTTATAATAATGTGCCTACTTTAATGGTTTTATTTGGGGTTATCTGAGTGTTTTAGCCAAACAAAAACATACTGAAAATCATACTCAACATGTAAGCTGTAATAACGTATCTTAACTCCATGTGCTGAACCCCAACTTGCCAAGACTCAATTGGAAATAAACACAGTTCTGTAAACTAAAGAATTTCAATGTCCTCACCACATTTTGGTAGAAAAGTAAGGCAAAAGTATGTTCATCTTTTTTGAAGAATGCTTGTTATTTCTTTTTCATGTTTTCCTTTGCTTTTTCATTGAAAATGTCACCAACCCATCTTTCTCTCACAAATTGGCCATACTTGCTAAGCTGAAACTGTACAGTTACCTCTATGTAACTATTCTGAATGTCCTCTACATACTGCTAAGACAATGGCTTTTTATTTCTCAAACTAGCAATTTAGAGGAAGGGAGTATATCACATGGGGTATACGAAGCCACAGGTGAGAAGCCCTGGTTTCTAGAGTTAACTTTAATGTAACGAGTTGTTACATTAACGCTCAGGACTTGGTTCCTTTAAGAAAAACACTAATTATCTCTTGAGCCTGTTCTTATTATTTACTTTCTTTAGGAGACAAAAGATAATCACAGTTTGGAAAATATGGCTTATACTTCGAAAACTAGAAGAGCAATTCAGGAAAGATGTCTGTAGCTAACATGGAAGATAACAACTATAAGCTTATATTGTTGCTTATATTTTTTACAGAATGCAGGGCAAAGATCTTGTCTTTTATATCTTGTCTTCTTAACTGAACTTTACACAGTGGTTTGCACATTGTAATTGCCCAATAAATATTTACTGAATTAAATTGAAAATTTTATCACTTAAATGGCTCTTCTTGACACATTCTGGCCAGTAGTGAGTTTAATAAACTGAACATTACCTAGAGTATAAATGTTGTACATGGCGTTTCAACCTTAAAATCAATTTGACACATTTAGATATTCTTTCTAGAATTGTTAACATTGTAACATTTTTATTAACAATTCATCATATGACATCCGTGAAAGATTATGTTGATCACCTAAAGGAAACTGAATCAAGAATTACCCATTCTCTGAACCACTTTGGTTCAGAGAATAATTGAGCAGTTAATTGTTTTAATCCTGTCAAGCCATATAGAACTTATTCTTAAACAATTAAAAAAACTTAAAATGTATTTAGATCTTATGTTCAATTAGACATCAAAATCTACTGAAAAGGTAGCTTATGACTTGGTTGTTCAGACTTAAGTGGAAGATGTTAAATAGCAATAATTTAGCAAGGTGTGTAATTCTATGCATGCATATTTATTTTGTTTTTTTTGTGGAACTGACTTCCAGCATTTGATTTGGTATATATATTTAAGTTCAAATACACATTTATCAATCTGAAATAGATAAGAAAATATTTATATATTTATTTTGTGAATTTCTGTATTAATTTTCATTAAGAAAAAGAGCTGTTCTATCTTACTTTGCTCTAATAAAATTAAATAATGAGATCTAAAAAATGACATTAATTTTTATCTATTCTGTCAGTGATTCTCAACTAGTAGGAGGGGCTTATTCAAGATCATCTCATCAAAATAATGTAAAGGGACTTTTGTTCCCTTTAAATTGTACAAAGGTAGTTATATCTTTTCTCCACTCCACCAGGCAAAAAATGAAACAGGTAAATTGTTGCAAACTGAATCTTGTCTCAAAAGCCTCCAGTACTTAAAACAGAACATTTC
Source organism: Mandrillus leucophaeus (assembly GCF_000951045.1). Classification (NCBI taxonomy): domain Eukaryota; kingdom Metazoa; phylum Chordata; class Mammalia; order Primates; family Cercopithecidae; genus Mandrillus; species Mandrillus leucophaeus. Next base: position 130,469 of record NW_012104810.1, on the reverse strand, counting down.
TTTGGGGAGGCACTGGCTCGAGACCTCCAGAAGTTTCCCACCGGAGACCTAGACTGCGTGTTGCTCCAGTATGTCGATGACCTTCTGTTGGGACACCCCATGGCACTCGGGTGAGCCAAGGGAACAGATGCCCTACTCCGGCACCTGGAGGACTGTGGGTATAAGGTGTCCAAGAAAAAAGCTCAGATCTGCGGACAGCAGGTACTTTACCTGGGATTTACTATCCGACAGGGGGAGCGCAGCCTGGGATCAGAAAGAAAGCAGGTCATCTGCAAAAGAAGTTACTCATTCTTTCTTGTAACTTCAATTCTCTCAACCAGCTCCCTCCACATAAGTATCTCACTTTTGGCAAAATATGACCCCCTTTTGATTCTTCATCATGACCCATCTGGTTACCCACAGCTCACTCCAGAGGGTAAGTCCTTCTGTGTTGCTCAATTTAAATTATCCATAGATAGAAATTGGTGGTCTTGTCTTCTTACATGTCATAGGTTATTAGAATATCTATGGATTATTTGCCTCAGGGCTAGGTCTTTATCTAGAGAGAGGTTTATATGGCACAAGGACTGCCTTTTCAAGGGGCTTGGGACAGGGCACATGCCACAAAGTACATCTTTTGAAAGTAAAGTATATTGTGTTTGGTCAGCAAATATTTACAGAGTGCCTAACACATATAATAAGATCTGCTTGGTAATAAGTAAACAAAAGATATAATGTAAAGTCTCCACTGTAAGAATATAGCATAATTAGGAGGACTGAATGCATGTATAAAACCATGGATACATACATGCCTATACACACACACACACACACACACACACATAATGTGGTGCCTAAGGGGTTCCCTATGTGGAAGTAAAACAATATGTCATTATGTACAATTTGTGTTAATGGAAGACATATTTGAAGTAATATGACAACTTATACTTTATTAATCAAAGATAATTTTTGAATCCTTTTTCTTCAAATATGTTCTTCCTGACCACTAAATCATTCTATTATAAAGACAAAATACATATATGTGTTCATCGCAGCACTATTCACAATAGCAAAGACATGGAATCAACCTAAATGCCCATTTTTTGGCTGAATACTATTTTAATTTTTCTATAGTAACTTCTTTTTTTAAATTTTTTTTTATTATTAGACTTTAAGTTCTAGGGTACATGTGCACAACATGCAGGTTTGTTACATATGTATACATGTGCCATGTTGGTGTGCTGCACCCATTAACCCGTCATTTACATTAGGTATATCTCCTAATGCTATCCCTCCCCCCTCCCCCCTCCCCACAATGGGACCCGGTATGTGATGTTCCCCTTCCTGTGTCCAAGTGATCTCATTGTTCAATTCCCACCTATGAGTGAGAACATGCGGTATTTGGTTTTCTGTTCTTATGATAGTTTGCTGAGAATAATGATTTCCAGCTGCATCCATGTCCCTACAAAGGACACAAACTCATCCTTTTTTATGGTTGCATAGTATTCTATGGTGTATATGTGCCACATTTTCTTAATCCAATCTGTCACTGATGGACATTTGGGTTGATTCCAAGTCTTTGCTATTGTAAATAATGCCATTGTAAACATACGTGTGCATGTGTCTTTATAGCAGCATGACTTATAATCCTTTGAGTATATCCCCAGTAATGGGATGACTGGGTCAAATGGTATTTCTAGTTCTAGATCCTTGAGGAATCGTCACACTGTTTTCCACAATGGCTGAACTAGTTTACAGTCCCACCAACAGTGTAAAAGTGTTCCTATTTCTCCACATTCTCTCCAGCAGCTGCTGTTTCCTGATTTTTTAATGATCGCCATTCTAACTGGTGTGAGATGGTATCTCATTGTGGTTTTGATTTGCATTTTTTCTATACATTTCTAGCATGCCTCTTTGAGTTTTATTAGTTTATATTAATTAATTTATTAAGAGAATGCTCCTAGGGACATTACATGGTATTCACACACCAGAACTAATTATCTAAAATAAATCAGTGATTTCCAAAGGATTTTTATTTTATGCTACCAAAGAGGAATTCTAGAAAAGTGCAGAAGACATTAAAGAAAATGTGATATACTATGCAACCGTGAAAAAGAACAGTATCACGTCCTTTGCAGGGACATGGATAGAACTAGAGACCATTATCCTTAGCAAACTAACACAAGAGAAGAAAACCAAGAAAATCAAATACCACGTGTTCTCACATGTAAGCGGGAGCTAAATAATGAGAACACATGAACACATAGAGGGGAACAACATGAACTGGTGCATATCAGAGGGCAGAGGGTGATGGAGAGAGAAATAAATAACTATTGAGTACGAGGCTTAATACTTAGGTGATGAAATAATCTGTACAACAAACCCCCATGACACTAGTTTACCTATGGAACAAACCTGCACTTATATCCCTGAACTTAAAAGTGTCAGAACAACAACAGCAACAGCAACAAAGTGATTTAACTATTTGGTTCAGAGTGGTTGATGGAGCAGAGGCTTTGACCAGTCTCTAAAATGAATCATTTTCATATAGGACTCCCATTTCTCTATCTCATATAACATTCTCATGAATTGTTTACTTAAACTGTAATCTAATGTTGTACTTACCGGTTTTTAAGTTTTCTATCAGTATCTTTTACTTCTTAATAAGGAACATACACTGTGCTTCTTGTTAATTCTCATAACAACCAGCAGAGCACTATGAACCCCGAGTTTGCATGCAGTCAATATTTAAGTATTTTCTGATTTGCTCAATTTACCACAGATACAAAAAATGCCCTTAAAATAGATGAAGCTTGAAAAAATGTATTCTATCTTTACATTTTCAAAATTTACTTACCTATGTAATTTATATGAAACACTAACAAAAAAGTTTAATTACTTGTAATAAATCTAACATCACATAAGGAATATATCTACCAGTTTGTTGTGTCAATGTATGTGTCCAATTTCCAATCACCCGACCAAAATTTGTTGCATAAGCTTTCCACAAAGAATATTTTCTCAAGTTGTAAATGCAAAGCATTTTTAAGAAATATGAGATGCACCTAATTTTGTGATATTTAATAAGTGACATTTGAAAAATGAGAAGTAACAACATGCATATTTTCCAGCTTGAGGGGAGTCTTTATGTGTCACCAATTTTCTAAACTAGGTTTGATTAATAAAGTCATTCTTTGCTAGTCTATTCCACTTTTAAAAGGACATAATGCATATGAAGATGTTTCTGTTATTCTTTCAATGTTGCCAATTTAATGATATCATTGTTTATTTAGTTTTCAAAAGTACCTTTTCCTTAAAATAAATATTGAAATATGAAATGCTGATGTCACTATATAGCAAAAAATGAGGCACAGCAGATCTGGGAAGCAGTCCAAAGTGCTTCAAAGTGACTTTTGTGCCAAGCTAAGGCTTTTTACCTAAAGCCATCAGTTTCTGGGGAGGAAAAAATGTCATCTTTAAAGATAATTCAGGTACATTATGAAATGATTAAACTCTTATGCATACAATTTTATATGCCACTGCAGTTTTACCATCACCAAAAAAAATCATCCCAACACTTTCTGAACGGGCAGGGATTCAGGGCCACATTTGGATAATTTGCAAATTCTCACAGAGCATATCCCCTGCCCTGCTCTCATTTTCTTGTGGCTAGGATCACATCAACCACATAAAGCAGCGAAAAAAATCAAAGCAAAAAGCTTTAAAAGCAGAGAGGCTTGTTTGTTAGTCAGTGTGGGGGAATTAATTGGCAAATGTTAAACAATGAAATTATGGAGTGGAAGTTAATCATTCTTAAATTAAGACCGGTACATACTAAAGTCCAGCTGGCAGCAATCCCTGACAATACCTATTTAATCTGATTATGCTTTTAAAAAAATTACTCACAAATGGTACAGATTTCAAACTGCAAGATAGAAATCACAGAACAAATAAGGTTAATTGTATCTATCTCTGAATGTACATGCATGCAATAAATCTAATTACATTCACAATATTTTGAGTAGTTTTTAGCTCTTATGTCCAGTTCTATTCCCCGATTTACACTGATTTTATTTTGGTAGAGATATTTTTCTTCACTTCACAAATCAAACGTGTACTTTATCAATTCCCTTAGCAAATTTCCCTTTTAAGAATCTGCTGTCCCTTAGGATCTTCAGAGCTGTCAATAACTATACCATCTTTGTGAGTTTTCTGTGATACTATCTCTCTACCCGCAAGCTCCTTGAGCCTATTACTTCTCTAGTGAAATTGAAATGCTCAGTGATTCTTGACTTGCAGGTAGGATTAGGAATATCTTTCAATACTGGCACCAAATTTTAGAATTGTGCACTGACAATGGAAAACCAATAAAAGTTGAATCATACTTTAAGGATTTGCTAAGTGAAGTGAGCACTTATAAAAAATGGTGTGAAAAATATATTTCCCAACCTTGCCATTAAAATTAAGTGCCAGTGGATAAATATTGTTTTGGCAAATACCGTGCCTCAAGGCATTGTGGAGAATAAAGAATTGTATTTACACAGAGCAGGCCTCCCCAGAGTGGTGTAATCAATACCACTGAACAGTTTCGGCTTGCAGGACAGTGGCTAATTTCCACAAAACATCAACCACAAGTGGATGGCACCCAGATTCTGTGTTCAAAGGAAATCAGTAGCATTTCACATAGAGAAACTGAATAAAAAGACTGAATCACAATCAAGATTACAATGATACAAAACTATGCCCTGCAATATAAGAGTAAGGCTATTAACAGAGGAGTAAGCAAAGTTAGAAGCTAGAAAGAATGAGAATTGGACAGTGTTGTGTAACAGGTAAAGTGGAACTCTTCAGAATGAACATTATAATTTGTAGAGAAGGCAGAGTTGGCTAATGAATGGGTCTAGAATGGCATCATCAGCTTAAAACAAACATGGAGAATACCCAGTCAAAGAGCTAAACACTGGAAGATCCATAAATAGTTGAAATTTTTAAATACATTTCAGGCTGTTCAACTACTTGTGAAATCACATTGGTGAAGAAATGAAAGCAGAAAAAAATTTACCAGAGATAAGTAAGGTTCTTCATAAGGAGAGCTAAAAGTGTACTAAATGAGGGCTCGTTAACTAGTAAGAAACATAGGACATGGGCATTTAAACATTATCCGAGTAGTTAAGGGAGTCAATTTCAATGTAATGGCCCTCCAAAAAAGATGGGCTGAAAGAAAGGCAAGGTAAGGCAATACAACTTTGCTTAACAGAAAATATAATGTAGTTCACAATTATTAGAGAAAAGTTATTGTAACATTGCGGGAAGTTCCAGAGTTTCCACTTATTCTCTGATGAAGCCACATGTCTGTAACCCTGGTCCTCTCATCCATATTTTACCATAGGCATTGCCCAATAGTGGCAGAAGACTGTACAGAAAACAAAAAACAAAACCTCCTATCTAAATAAACCAGAGCTTGTTTTATTTGCATTATGAAGAAACATTAAAAAAATTACCAGACATTTTTAGAAATCCAAAAAAAAAAAAAGGAGGATGAAGATGAATCAATAGAACAGCTGGATTTGATATCCATAAAGCAAGATTGGAATGCTATAAGAAAGAAGCAATTTAGAAACTATTTTCATGGAAGAAAGCATGAAAATTAATACAATTAGTATTAAGATGAATAATCCATGGATGAGCTAAATAATAAAATATGAAAAAGATGAAAGAAGAATGTAAGTTCTGTTAAAATGATGTCTGGAATATAATGTTCAGAAAATTTAACAATACATAAAGTGTTGGAGGAGGTATATAGGAGGTGAAATATCATAACTGACAGTTTTGGAGATTTGAAGAATAGCTAACAATTATTTCATCCCCCCACCCCTCTTGTTATTTGTGTGCAAACATGTATTTGTGTATGTGATAGGGATATAACATATATAGTTATATTCAATAGCTGTATAATATCTATCAGCTACATCATAATGTATTCAATCTTTTCAATTTAATCCACATTCAAGTTGTTTCTAGTTTCTCTACTTATTTTTTTCTTTTACGAATTAACTTCTCATGAATGTCTGCACGCAAGTATTGATTTAACTTGTGCTTGTATTGTTTTAAGCTAGGCTTCCAAAAGTTTGAAGTAGGAATAAATGACACAGCATTTATATGTAATTTAAATAAATATTTCCAGATTACTCTTTGAAAATGTTTTATTACCTGCTCTGTCAATAGAACTCGATGTCATCAATACTTCTGTTTTTAATTGTTGAAGATTTGAAAGGAAGGAAAATTAATCGCCATTGTATTTCATACACAATCAAAGGCATTTTGTGATATTTCCCTTTCAAAAATAGTGTAGAAATATGGTTTTTTCCTTATATATTGACCATTTACTTTTCTTTTGCCTACTCTATTTATAAACTATGCTCACTTTTTCTTTATGTTTTTATTTTTCTTTATCATTTTGTAATGATAATTTTTTACAATGAAAACTTGTATTATGTGTGAGCAAATGTGTGTTTCAAGCCTTTTACAGAAGGAGGCAAATAGATATATCCTGTCTTTCACATATTTTTTAACATTTTATGTTATATTTTTATCAGTAGCACTTTCTCTAAGAAGTATGTTTGGAGTCTCATTCATATAAAAATTTCAAACAAATTTTAATTTGAGCAGTTTTTTTTCCTTATACAGAATGTCTAATAAATTCAGAGAAAATCTTATTTGGTGGTTTGGTCATATATTTAGTGATAGCTCTAAAGGGAAGTATACACATTTATCTCTCATTCAACAAATTCTCAAAAACCTCAAGTGTTCATAATATCTTGAATTCTCAAAGGGAAAGAAACAAAACGTTTAATCCAAAATTCAAATGCCTATATAAATAAATTCTTACAAGAAGAAAAAGGCACTTATGCATCAAAATCAGGCATGCATTCTTGTTTTTCTAGTCCATATTTCTAGGAGTGAAGCTAGCAGGAGATAAAGCTCTATTATCAGCACACATTTTTTTTATGTGTGAGAGAGTTAAAATATTAAACTGAATATTTTTCGTCTTTTTAGAAGCCTCATCATCCTTTTGTTTCTATTTAAAAGTGGCTTATTTTGCCACAAGATAAATGTTTTAAGTATTACAGAATGTTTAGGAACATATTCTGGCAAACCACTTTAAATTACAAAGCTAGCTAAGGCAAACTTGAATGCTTGACAGGTTTTAAAATAACAGATATTTTTTAAAAATATATTTTGACACCTGGTCTAGAGCATTGGTTTCAGAATAAAGTCCACAGACCAACAATAGTATCAACACCTGCGAACTCTGCAAAAATGCGAATTCTCAAAAATATACTAGGTGTACTAAATAAACATCTTGAGGTGAGCCATCAATCTGTAATTTATTAAATCCTCCAGGTGATTCTCACATACTTTAATTGTTAAGAACTACTGCTCTATGCTTCTTAGGGGTCCTCTGTTGGCCTGGCATTCAGAGATTTTGTATAGGTATGTATTTATAATGCATATTTACTATAGGTAGCATAGTATTTGGCTTGGCCTGCTACACACTGGGAGGTGTTAACAACAGAAATATACTTCTCATTGTTCTGGGCATTGGGAAGTCTGAGATTATGATGTGAGCATTGTAAAGTTCTGGAAAGGGTCCACTTGCTGACTTACAGACTGTTGCCTTCTTGCTCTATCTTATATCGTGGAGACAGTGAAAGCTAGCTCTTCAATGTCATTTTATAAGGCACTAATTCCATCATAAGCGCCCCCCCCATCTTCACCTAATACTAATCACTTAATCCTAATCACCTAATCCTAATAATCTCATCTAAACCTAATAAGCCCAAAAGTCCTATCTCTAAATATCATCACATTGGAGGTTAGGGCTTCAATCTATGAATTTTAGGGAAAAACAAACATTCAACCCACAACATACTTAATTTACATGACCATGTATAATTTTATTATAATATCTGGTGCAGCGTGAGTGATGAGTTAAAAAAAAAAAAAATTGGAAGAAGGACTAATAAAGCAACTAATGCATTAGTATTGGAAAAATACAGTGTGAGTGAAAAATAACAGATTTTGAGATATTTAAAAATTATTAATGAATATTACAAGTGTGTATTTTCTAATACTTAAAGATACTTGATGAAATCTAGGAAACAAAAGTCATAGTATGAATTTCTCTGAATATCAGTAAAATTTTCATTTATTTCTAATGTTTATGCAAGTGACACTCAAACTCTGGTTCTACTTCTCCCTGTTCCATATATCATGTCCCGGCTTTCTGTGTGTGGTCTTTTGCATGTTTGTAAAAATTAAGAAATCGCCAAAGTTTTAAGCCTGTATGCTTCAAATTTTTAAAAATATGCAGATATAAATATAATAACTTCCTTACAGAGTTGTTGGAAAATTTAGAGGAAGTCCTGTAATTCATTAGGATTCATGGCAGAGCCACACTTTATGCTAAGCAGAACAGGTTGTAGCAGAGAGGTATAATTGAACAAGCAAATACAAGATCCCAATTATTCTATCAATACATTTTTCATAAACTTTCTCAAAAAGGCTTTAAAAGCCTTATTGGAAGCAATTATTTAATCTCACTGTATAATATTAAATGTGTTATTATATATTAAGGATGTTTCAGAGAAGCAAAAAGTGCTATGAAACTATAAACCATCACATAAGAAATAATTATAAGAAATATTCAGTAAGAAAATTATAAATTATGAAAAAACATTATAGCAGATTTTATATGTTATGCAAAACATGTGAAAACATAATTTATAAAATATACAGTTATTTTTACATCATTTACATATCTTTTAATGTATTTTTAAATCACATGTGTCTTTATTACTGGGCCATAAGAAGAGTATCTGGTATATAATTGACATTAATTGTTGAATTCAGGAATAAACCAGATTTAAACATGCAATTATTGACTGATCCTATCCACTTGTGTGTATTAAAGGCATTTCACACTTTACACATCCAAGACAGAATCATGTATTTCTGTCACCCTCGTATGTGTTTCTGCATGAGTATGTCACATTTTAATAAATGGCACAACTAAATAGTTGCTAAAGGCAAAACCCCAGGGGTCATGCTTATGATGGTGAAACTTTTACCAGATTAACCTGTATCAAGAAAAACTACAAAAGCTAGATAACAACAAACAGCAGCAACATATATATTCTAGGAAATAGATAGCATCAGAGACAGCCATGACATTGTGTGTTAATATTTTGGGGAAGAAAATGACAGTTCACTGACATGAGATCCCCATGCTGCAAGACACTTCCAAGTTCTACATTCTCAGTGCTGGAGGCTGAAGAAGGGTACCCATTAGGAGCCAGAATAGCCAGAATAATTTTTAATTATGTCATAAATCTGAGGAGACAAAATTTGAAGGTAATAAGTACCAGGCCAACAAACACTAAGTCAACATTTTGGAGAGAAAAATAGTACTGAAGACAGGATGAAAATCTGCACCAGTTTTGCTACTTGAGATATTTGAGGTATTTCACCTGTAATATAAAGGGGGCTAAGAAGCCAAGAAAAAATTGGTTTATAATAATCTCAGCAGAGCTTTCATCAGTCCTAAATAAAACTAGGGGGAAAATGTAGTTTAATGCCTACCAAGAAGGATTTCTGGTGAACATATTAAGCTTCCATATGGGAAGCTTAAAAGGTTACGCCTTAGGGTTGGGGACTAAATAGAGGTTTATTATGCTTCACAGACTTTGAAAGTATCCTGTAGTAAACTCTGTCACTGACGGAATTGAGAAATCTCAAAATCAATATGCCTGCCAGAACACAAAGTTTATATTCTCTGTGTTAATTAATTATCCAGATCCTCTTCAAATTTTCATATGTGAAATCCATATTTTTAAAAAATTAAAATTAACAGATAACCATAATAACATACAAATATGTACAAATGAGTTCCAAACATTAGTCTTATATTACCAAACTTATAAATACTTGTGAATAATGAGTTCCAAAACTTTGATAACATGATTGAGTTAAGTAGGACTAGAATGTTTTTTAAAAAGTCATAATGAAATTTTGAGACAGGAAATTACGAGAATTAAAATAAAGAATATGACAAATGGACTTTATAGCAGATTGGACACAGTTAAATACATAATTAATGAACTGAAAAATAGGTTAATATCAATGCCAAAGTACACAAGGAAAAATAGATGGAAAAATATACAAAATACATCAAAGAGCATGTAAAATGTATGAGGAAAAATGCACAATAAAATGTTATGCAGTTGAAGTTCCACAAGAGAGGGAGAGGAACAAATACAGCAAAAGATACTTTTGAAGATATCATAACCAAAAATATTCAAAAAATATGAAATATATCATTAAACTTCACATTTCAAGGTACGTTTTTATTATCAGTCAAAGAGACATTTTGGCAACAAAAAGTAAGACCTACTCTATTACTCTCTATTGAAACAATGGAAGACAAAAGACCATGGATTCATATCTTTACATGCTTAAAAAAAAGATCATCAATCCATATTCAGTGAAAATATACTTAAAACTAAAACAATAATACATACAAACCAAAAATTAAGATAATTCATTTTTAGCAGACCTGCAGTTGAAGAAGTAAGTTTGTCAGGTGGAAAAAAAATGATCCCATATGGAAGTACAGAAAGATAGAAAGGAATTACCAGCAATCAAAAGGTTAAATATACAGGTAAATCTAAATTGTATTTGACCAAACACATAATTACATCATGTGCATCACTAATAGGCACATAATTAAATCTGTAACATGAGTCATACAATGATACAATGTGGTGGATGGAGTTAAAGTATTCTATGGTTCTGGTTTATCTAAGATACAGTATAATAAAATTGATCATTTATGGTAGACTCCATTAAATCAAATAATAATTCTATAATCTCATTTAACTAAGAATTTAACAAAAATAAAAACTGAATAATATTTCAAATATTTTGTCTAATCCAAAATAATATAGGAAATAAGAGATAAACATAGAATAGGTGAAATAAGCAGGAAATAAAAAGCAAAATGGTGAGGTTTACTCCGGGTATTTTAGTAATTATATTAAACTAAGCTAATCTAATTAATAGTCAAAAATTGCCAAATGAAATTAAAAAGCAAAATCCTCAAATATGATTTAATGAGATGTAAATCTATATGAGAACACAGACAATATGAAGAAAAATGATGAAGAAGATATACCATGAATATACAAAGAAAAGAATACTAAGGCAAGACAAACAATTACTAGAAATAAATATAGTTTATAATAGTCAAATAGTTTATAAAAAATAAACATGTAATTAAATATGAATAATATATGTATATAATAAAATTTTAAAAAAATGACGAAACTTAAAGAAATAGAAAAATTTATAGTCATTTGAATATTTTAGTAAAAAATTGACAGTATGATTTTAGAATTTATAAGTAAAAATGAACAGCCAAGATAGTGAAGACAGTTTTGAATGCAAAGAAGGAACTTTGGTGATATACAATACCAGATATAAATATTTGTTATAGAATTGTAATAAATTAGAAATTTGTACAAGCATAGAAAGTAGACCAAACACACAGAATTAAGTATAGAAATAGAACTTAAAAATTAGCACTACTAAATTAATGACAACATTGAAACACCATTTTAGTGAGGAAACAAATGATTTTGAGTAAATTATAGATTTTATACATATATATGCATTATATACCTTATGCATCAAAATATGCATAAGAATAAATTTCAGTGTATAAAAAAAGTTATTTAGAAGAAAATAGAGGAGAATATCTTCATGATCTAAGATAGGCAAAGTTTTCTAGAACAAGATATAAAACTCTAATCATACCTTTTAACACTGGTAAACTGTTCTATATTAAGTTTAAGGCTTTTTAGTCACGAAAAGACTTTGTCAAAGATTGAAAAAGCAAGCCATGGATTATAAGTAGATTTATAGAAAGAAAAAATAATATAGATCTGGATTATAGAACTAGATTTATATAACAAAGGACTCATGACCCACATTAAACAGATTAGAAAAAGACAAACAACCTAACGTAAAAATGTGCAAAATTTAAACAGCAGAAGGATGGTTAAATAGGCAAAAAGCTTCTAAAATCTTCACAACCTCATTAATTGTTTATAGTAGGAACCTCTTTACAAATCTTCATGGCCCTGCATAATACATCAATTAACAGCTTATCTTCATTTATTTTGAACAGGTAACACAGTATAGGAGTCAGAGCATGGCTTTGGAATCTGATGACCCTGAGCCCAAAACCCAGCTCCACGTGAAAGCAAACCTACAAGGAAATGTAGGGCCCTCAGCCATCTGTATGATCACACCATATGCTTTCAGACCTTCCTCACTCATTCCCAATAAATATGTGCTTGCTGAATGTGCAAAAAAAAAAAAAAAAAAAAAGAAAGAAAGAAAATAGAAATTAAAATCATGAAAAGATAACACTAAACACCTACCACAACGTCTAAAATTAACAACCCATAATACCAACTGTAGACATGGATATGAAGCAAAAGTAACTCTCATAAGCCACTAGGAGTCATACAATATAATAATAATAATAAAAAAATTGAATTACTAAAGGTGAAAACATGCACTTTCTATTATCCAGAAATTTTAAATCTATGTATATACTCCAAAGAAATGTGTATCTTATACATCAAAAGACACACACAATTATATTAAAATGGAAACTGAAACAGTCCAAATATTCAAAAAAAATAGAATGGATAAATAAAACTTGGTATTAATACAATGAAATATCAAACAGTAACGGGAAAAAACTACTGTTTGTCATAAACTGGATAAATTTTGTAAACATAATGTTTACCAAAATGATCAAGTACCCACAAAAATAATGCATGTCAGATAGTTCATATTACCTATAAATTAAAAAAATGTAAAGCTAATGTATGGTGAGAGAAATCAGAATAGTACATAGTTTAGGTATGTAGATTCATGAGAATGAAAAGACACTGTTGCTCTTTCTTTATTTGGCAGTGTTTATCTGGAGGTATTCACATATTTACAATTAGCAAGTTTTATGTTTTCTTGTATACTTTGTTGGTGTTTTTTTTTAGGTTTATTTTTAAAATTCCAATAGATTCTATTATAATAATATTCAAATCCAGTATATGTCACTGGGACCATTAACTCATCATCCTTACCATCACCAAAGCTACCATCAACACAATAACAAATACAATAACCTTGTTATTTTCATCCCCTCTCAAATACTCCATCCTCTCATCAAATTACCAGAGTATCTACCTCTCATCACACAATGTATCCTGACTTGAGCATTTTTACCATTTCCATTATTTCTACCATTAAAACAAACTACTATCATTTCTCTCCTAGAGTCCCATAATAATTTTTATTTGTCTATGTGTTTCAACTGTTAAGCACCTAAAATTCATTTTCTACAGAGCAGTGAAAGTGATAATTATAAATTAAGTATGCTCTCACTTTACTGAAACTACCCCCATGGCTTCAAATCTCTCTTGAAAATAAAATAAAATTTTATAATTCTTCATAGTTAGCCAACTGCCAGTCTTTCTCATATAATTCTAATTCTCTGCTACTCTCCCATAACACATATCTTCCTGTTCCTCTGGCCTTTCAATTATTTGCAAATGCTTCCTGACTCAAGTTCTTCACTCTTACATTTTCCTCTGCCTGCAATTTTTTTTTTCTTTGGAGATCTTCACATATCATCCTCCTTAGTTGCTACTCAGCTCAAATTTTACCACCTCAGTGGGCCTTTATTTAACTTACAGCCAATTATTCTGTCCTTTGCAAAGGTATTTCTCTTAGTTCTGGCTGAAATCATCTCATTTATAAATCTAGTGTTTGCAGCTTCTATCAGATAGGACACAATTTCATTTTGAGTAATGGTGTCTGGATATAATCTCAATATTATTATTATTATTATTATTATTATTCTTCTTCTTTAAGTTCTGACGTACACGTTCAGAACGTGCAGATTTGTTACATAGGTATACATGTGCCATGGTGGTTTGCTGCATTCATCGACCCATCATCTACATTAAGTAGATGCAATCCCTAGTGCAATCTCCTTGTGCAATCCCTCCCCTAGCCCCCTAGCCCCTGACAGGCCCCGGTGTGTGATATTATCCTTCTTGTGTCCATGTGTTCTCATTGTTCAGCTCCCACTTGAGTGAGAACATGTGCTGTTTAGTTTTCTGGTCCTGTTAGTTTGCTGAGAATGATGGTTTTCACCTTCATCCATGTCTCTGCAAAGGACATGAACTTACCCTTTTTTATAGCTCTACAGTATTCCATGGTGTATATGTCCCACATTTTCTTTATCCCTGTCTCTTATACACATCTAGATGTGTATAAGAGACAGCCTAATGCTATCCCACCCTTAGCCCCCTAGCCCCTGACAGGCCCCGGTGTGTGATATTATCCTTCTTGTGTCCATGTGTTCTCATTGTTCAGCTCCCACTTGAGTGAGAACATGTGCTGTTTAGTTTTCTGGTCCTGTTAGTTTGCTGAGAATGATGGTTTTCACCTTCATCCATGTCTCTGCAAAGGACATGAACTTACCCTTTTTTATAGCTCTACAGTATTCCATGGTGTATATGTCCCACATTTTCTTTATCCAGTCTACCATCGATGGGCATTTTTGTTGGTTCCAAGTCATTGCTATGTGAATAATGCTGCAATAAACATAGATGTGCATGTGTCTTTATAGTAGAATGATTTATAAGCCTTTGGGTATATACCCAGTAATGGGATTGCTGGGTCAAATAGTATTTCTGGTACTAGGTCCTTGAGGAATCGCCACACTGTCATCCACAATGGCTAAACTAATTTCCATTCCCATCAGAAGTGTAAAAGCATTCCTATTCCTTCATATCCTCTCCAGCATCTGTTGTTTCCTGACTTTTTAATGATTACCATTTTAACTGGCATGAGGTGGTATCTCATTGTGGTTTTGATTTGCATTTCTCTAATGACCAGTAATGATGAGCTTTTTAAAATATATTTGTTGGCTACATAAATGTCTTCTTTTGAGAAGTGTCTGTTCATATCTTTTGACCACTTTATGGGGGCGGGGGGTTGTTTGTTTTTTTTTCTTATAAATTTATTTAGGTTCCTTATAGATTCTGGATATTAGCCCTTTGTCAGATGAATAGATTGCAAAAGTTTTCTCCCATTCTGTAGGTTGCCTGTTCACTCTGATGATAGTTTCTTCTGTTGTGCAGAAGCTCTTCAGTTTAATTAGATCCCATTTGTCAATTTTGACTTTTGTTGCTGTTACTTTCTGTGTTTTAGTCATGAAGTCTTTTCCCATGCCTATGTCCGGAATGGTATTGCCCAGGTTTTCTTCTAGGGTTTTTATGGTTTTATGTCTTATGTTTAAGTTTTTAACTCAAATTGAGTTAATTTTTGTACAGAGTGTAAGGAAGGGGTCCAGTTTCAGCTTTCTGCATGTGACTAGCCAGTTTTCCCAGCACGATTTGCTTAATAGGGAATCCTTTTCCCATTGCTTGTTTTTGTCAAGTGTGTCAAAGATCAGATGGTTGTAGATGTGTGGCATTATTTCTGAGGCCTCTGCTCTATTCCATTGGTCTATATATCTGTTCTGGTACCAGTACCATGCTGTTTTGGTTACTGTAGCCTTGTATTATAGTTTGAAGTCTGGTAGCACGATGCCTCCAGCTTTGTTCTTTTTGCTTAGGATTGTCTTGTCTATACGGGCTCTTTTTTGGTTCCATATTAAATGTAAAGTAGTTTTATTTATTTTTTTCTAATTCTGTGAAGAAAGGCAATGGTAACTTGATGGGGATAGCATTGAATCTATAAATTACTTTGGGCAGTATGGGCATTTTTATGATATTCATTCTTTCTATCCATGAGCATGGATGAATATCAGTGCAGAAATCCTCAATAAAATACTGGCAAACTGAATCTAGCAGCATATCAAAAAGCTTATCCACCAAGATCAAATCAGCTTCAACCCTAGGAAGGCTGATTCAACATATGCAAATCAATAAATATAATTAATCACATAAACAGAACCAATGACAAAAACCACATGATTATCTCAACAGATGCAGAAAAGGCCTTCAATAAAGTTCCACACCCAATCATGCTAAAAACTATCTATAAACTAGGTATTGATGGAACATATCTCAAAATAATAAGAGCTATTTATGACAAACCCACAGCCAATATCATACTGAATGGACAATAGCTGGAAGCATTCCCTTTGAAAACTGGCATAAGACAAGGATGCCCTCTCTCACCACTCTCCTACTCAATATAATATTGGAAGTTCTGGCCACGACATTCAGGCAAGAGAAATAAATAATTAGTATTTAAACAGGAAGAGAGGAAGTCAAATTGTCTGTCTTTGCAGATGACATGATTGTATATTTAGAAAACCCCGTTGTCTCAGCCCAAACTCTCCTTAAGTTGATAAGAAACTTCAGCAAAGTCTCAGGATACAAAATCAATGTGCAAAAATCACAAGTATTCCTATACACCAATAATAGAGAGCCAAATCCTGAGTGAACTCACATTCACAATTGCTACAAAGAGAGTAAAATACAACTTACAAGGGATGTAGAGGACTACGTGCTCACAAACGAGACGTTCCCGATAAGTGCTGCTCTTGCAAACCAAGCAGGGCGTTCCTTCTCTGCAAACAGGGAGGACAAAGGAGCCAGCTGCAAACAGCAGACCCTGGGGGCTGGTTTATGTGTAAACATCTTGAAAATCCAGAAAGTCAGGGAAAGGTCAGAAAAACAACAATATGTCTTGTGACTTGGCAACATTCCACAAACGACTGTATAAAAGAAAGCAGAGCATGTCGTTCGGGGTGGCCACCATGTTTGTCTCGTCCTGTGCTGTCTTGTGTGTTCATTCCTTTGTTTAGGAAACACACGGACCCCAACAAAGGGATGTGAAGGACCTCTTCAAGGAGAACTACAAACCACTGCTCAAGGAAATAAGAGAGGACACAAACAAATGGAAAAACATAATGTTTTAAATATGACTCTGGTTTATTTATCTCACACATAACAAAAAGTCCAGATGTAAGTGATCTAAGACCACTTTATAATTCCCATGACGTCATTGTGAATGTGGGCTTTTTCTTTTTCCTCTGGATTTCATTCTCAAGAGAAAGAAAAAAAAGAAAACAAACTATGCCACAGCAGCTTTGGGAAACATTTGTGTTGAGGCAAGAGAAAAGAGGAAAGAGAAGAGGGCGATAGCAACTCACTTTCCAGCTGAGCAAGGTCCCAGTGAGAATTTCCACATACCATTACCTCTTACACATTACTGATCAGAATATAGTCATGTTTCCACATCAAAGAGGCTGAGAAATGTTGTGCTAAAGCTGGATGCATTGCCACTCTGAATAAAAAGTTATATTATTAAAGAATAAAAATAGATATTGACAGTTTTGTTTTGTTTTTCTCCGAGTCCACCCCTTTGGTTTCCACAAAATTTATACCATTTTTTGTCTATGCATGACACACACTCGCCACCTTTCTAAGAAAGATAAACATAATTTTCCTATCAAGTTCAGTATTTGACTCCATATCAAGGTCAAGGATATCCGAGTGATGTTCAATTTTTTCAGTCAAGTTCAAATCTGGGGACTGCTGATCTTGTATTTAAAAAGCCAAGTTATTTGTCACTAGTATACACAATAATCTATATGTAATACATGCTGTGAAGATGTAATAGAATACTAAGGATAAAATATCCAATTTAGGAAAAAGGAAAAGAGAAAATATTCTAGGTAATATCTCTCATAGGTAAAATTTCAGTCCCATACTCTTGCAGTGAAACATGCTTCTTGCAAAGCATTACTATCGAGAAAGCTACTCTTTACTCATTATCTTTCATGACCATGAGGTGGGCAGAAAAAGTACATAATTTTTAGAGTCTGCACAGCTTTAGTAATTGAGATCTCAAAGATTAAACTTGGGCATTCTAAGCATTCTTTTAAGAATTTAATATGTACAGATAGTTTCAAGATAGATCTTGGGGTTTTTGGTAGTGCTGTTTTAGCAAAAACTTATAAGGCTCCCAGTTTATTTTATTGCAGATAATCTCACCACTTAGTACTCTCTGCATATAGTTTGTAAGGCTGAAGACGATAATACTTTACTTACAGGCCTCTAAGTTGAATCTATGTCCCTTTTCCTCAACTTAATGGCTACTAGGCTGGAACTTTATTAAATAATGAACCTGTGTGTGAAACCAAACCAGTTAAATTATCTTTTCCAATAGACTCATTCCCTTTGTCAACAAGCTCATCACATTTGTGTTGCAGGTACTAGTTTGACCTTCTGCTTAGGTTGCAGCTCCCAGACCTTTTCACTTTACATACAAAAGCAATTTTTTTTTTGACCTTTTGTGGTTTCTAATCGGGAACATAGTAAATCTTTCCATTTACTAAACTGTATTTCCTTCCATCTCTGTTTTTAAATTAGTTCAATTGGTTTACTGTCTCTTACTAGATTTTGTTGAATCTGATGACATGGAGCCAAATTATACCAAGATTTAGACTTTATAATTTCTGGCATTGCTATAGCATTGGTTGGCACACTGACTGGTCAACATACAGAACATGACAGCTGCAACAAACATGCTGCCACTAGGAAACTCAATTTATCAGCTTTACAAAATGAAGTAGCTGAGTTCATAAGAAAATTCTCCACCCTTTTAACTAAGCCATGGCTATTTTGTAGAACCTGGTACAATACTCCAATTCTTAAACCAATTAAAATACTAGCTGTTTTTTTCAGACAACACAGTGGAATCTATTGTACCAATTTTAAACAGAGTAAACAAAACTCTCTTTTCATCTTCATCTATCTAGATATTACCCATGTCTAGCTAACTAGCTATCATAAATTTTAGGAACTGAAAATATTCTTGCCTGTTCTTTTCTCTGAGAAGAATTAAAACCAAACTACTGAACTGACCCACCAGTTGGACAGAAAGAATAAGATTTAGTGTTCAGTAGTACAATAGAGTAACAATAGTTAGAAATCATTTATTGTATATTTTAAAATAACTAAAAAATAAAAATTGGAATGTTTCTAACACAAAGGAATGATAAATGTTATAGGTGATGGATATCTTTATCACCATGGTTTAATAATTACACATAATATGCTTGTATCATAACATCACATGTACCCAATAAATATAGGCAACTGTTACATATTCATAATTTTTTAAAAAGAAACTAAAAATAGATGTTTTGTAATTTGCGTTTTCTCATTTTTAAAAAATTCTAAATTGAGTCCCTTATAAGTGAAATGTTTGGAATGGAAATGTATTTACAATTCAGAAGTGAGGGAGGTTATATAGATGGAAGGATAGAAATATAGATATATTGATGTCCATACACATTTATAAACACAAATATATATGCGTGTATGTGTGTGTGTGTGTGTTTGTGTATATCTAAATACATATATATACACACACTGTGGGAACAACATATATACAAGTTGTAGGAAATTATAAAATATGAAATTATGACTGTGGGACATCTGTGAATGAAAACTGCACAATAGTGGTGGTATAGATATACTATAATATACACATTGTAAGATAAAGAGACTTAACTGGCACTGATTTATTCACCAATGGATAGAAGAATGTTCAGCACAAAGTATACTCGAAATAAATATTAGCTGAATTAATACCTGTGATAATGAACAAATAAACATTTTACTCATATGGTCATATATGCTCTTAGCTTCTCTTCTTGTGGATCCTCTTGCCAAGTAGAATGACTTGACTTGAGATTTTATTTCATTTTATTTTATGTTTTTATTTATAATTATTATAGACATATAATAGTACCTATTTATGGTATATGTGTGATATTTGATGCAAGCATACACTGTGTAATGATCAATTCAGGGTAATTGGGGTATCCATCATCTCAAATTATTTTTTCCTCTTAATAGGAACACTCCAATTTCAATCTTTCAATTGTTTTGACATATGAAATAATTTAATGTTTATGATTATCACCCTATTGTGCTACCAAAAACTAGATCTTATTATTTCTAACTGTATTTTTGCACCCATTAACCATCCCCTCATTATTTCCCCCTCCTCATTACCCTTCCTATCCTCTGAGAATTATCATTCTACTATCTTTATGTGTTCAATTTTCTTTTTTTACCTCCTACATATGAGTGAAAACATGCAATGTCCCCCAGTTCTACCTATGATTTTGCAAATGACAGAATTTTATTATCTTATGGCTGAATAATATTCCATTGTGTATATGTACCACATGACCACTAAAGAGAACAGTATGGAAGTTCTCAATAAACTAAAAATAGAACTACTTATGACCCAGAAATCCTCCTGCTGGGTATATATTCAAGAGAGAGAAAACCAATGTATCAAAGAGATATCTGCATTCCCATGATTATTTCTACAGTATTCACAATAGACAAAATATGGAATCAAACTAATTATCCATCAACAGATAAATGGATGAATGACTTGGGATTATAATTGAGTTTTGTTTGTGAAGAGATTGTATAACTTATAATGGATATAAAAGCAATAGATGCTTGATGGCAGGTGAAAAGGCTGAGAAGTCATGAATGAAAAGCTGTTACTAAAATGGTTGTCAAAATCCAGTAGAATATGCACATGGCAGTGTAAAGAAACTTACCCAACTTGTACACTGATTTATTACTGTGGCTACTTTAGGACCGAATGAAGCATTTTATATGATAACTTAGGACCATGAATTAAAATTTGCATCATATCTAGACATAGTCTGTGAGTCAAAAGACACAAATGTTTTACTTATGGAGATAATTGTTATCAAATTAAGTACACTAACCAAATAAGGTAAGCCTACTATAAGTAATATTATTGATGCTCATTTGTGTAAAGAGTAGATAAAATAATAAACTAAAAATGTTAAATAATATTTTACTTTATATGTATAAAGAGATCTTGAATTATTCCTTGGTAATAATTATTTTTAGTTATTTCTTTTTCCAAAAGTAAAACAGAAGATATTTAATTGAGAAATGACTTTAGATGTAACAAATCACTTCAGAAGATATTTGTTTGTGAATGATTTAAGATGTAATAAAATAAGTGCATTGTCAAGATTGTAAAATATAAAGTAATGCAGTTTAATCTGCTCTGTGTCCCTATCTAGTTATTAAATATCCTGCTGCTATGGTTTGCCTGTGTCCCCACCCAAATCTGTAGTTGAATTGTAGCTCCCATAATTCTCATGTGTTGTGGGAGGCAGCCGGTAGGAGATAATTGAATCATGGGAACAGTTTCCCCCATATTGTTCTTGTGGTATTGAATAAATCTCATGAAATCTGATGGTTTTATAAGGGATTTCTCCTTTCACTTGGCTCTCACTCTCTTGCTTGCTGCCATTTTAAATGTGACTTTGATCTTCCTTTGCCTTCTGCCATGATTGTAAGGCCTCCCCAGCCACATGGAACTGTGAGTCCATTAAACCTCTTTTTCTTGATAAATAACTCAGTCTTGGGTATGTCTTTATTATAGTGTGAGAACAGATGCATACAGTAAATTGGTACTGGTAGAGTGGGGTGCTACTCTAAAGATACCCAAAAATGTGGAAGCAACTTTGGAACTGGGTAACAGGCAAGTGTTGAAACAGTTTGGAAGGCTCAGAAGAAGACAGGAAAACATGGGAAAGTTAGGAACTTTCTAAGATTTGTCTAATGGTTTTAACCAAAAATACTGATCGTGATATCGACAATGAAATCCAGGCTGAGGTGGCCTCAAAAGGAGGTGAGGAACATGGGACCTGGAGTAAAGGTGACTCTTGCTATATTTTAGCAAAAAACTGGCAACATTTTGCTCTTGCCCTAGAGATTTATGAAACTTGGAACTTGAGGGGATGATTTATGGTATCTGGTAGAAAAAAATTCTAAGCAGTAAAGCATTCAAGAGCTGAATTGGGTGCTGTTAAAAGCATTTAGTTTTAAAAGGGAATCAGAGCATAACAGTTCATAAATTTGCAGCCTGAAATGCAATGGAAAAGAAAAAACCTATTTTCTGAGCAGAAATTCAAGCTGCAGGAATTTGCATAAGTAACAAGGAGCCAAATGCTAATCCCCAAGACAATGAGAAAAATACCTCCAGGGCATGACAGAGACCTCTGTGGCAGCCCCTCCCATCACAGGCCCTGAGGCCTAGGAGGAAGAAAATGGTTTTGGGGGCTGGGCCCAGGGCCCCTCTGCAGTGTGCAGCATAGGGACTTGGTATCATTCATTTCAGCTACTCTAGTCATGGCTAAAAGGAACCAAGGTACAGCTTGGGCTGTAGCTTTAAAAGGTGCAAGCCCCAAGCATTGGCACTTCCACAGGATGTTGAACCTATGGGTGCACAGAAGTCAAGAAATGAAGTTTGGGAACCTCCACCTAGATTTCAGAGGATGTATGGAAATGCCTGGATGTCCAGGCAGAAGTTTGCTGCAGGGGTGGACCCACATGGAGAACCTCTGTTTGAATGATACAGGAGGAAAATGTGGGGCTGAAGCTTTCACACAGTGTACCCCCTGAGGCAATGTCTAGTGGAGCTGTGAGTAGAGGGCCACCATCCTCCAGACCCCAGAGTTGTAGAATGACTAACAG
Source organism: Mandrillus leucophaeus (assembly GCF_000951045.1). Classification (NCBI taxonomy): domain Eukaryota; kingdom Metazoa; phylum Chordata; class Mammalia; order Primates; family Cercopithecidae; genus Mandrillus; species Mandrillus leucophaeus. The sequence continues at coordinate 107,784 of NW_012104810.1, read as the reverse complement.
CATGCACCATGTGCCTGGAAAAGCTGCAGACACTCAACACCAGCCAGTGAAACTAGTTGGAAGCGAGGCTGTACCCCGTAAAGTCACAGGTACTGAGCTGCCCAAGACAATGGGAGCCCATCCCTTGCATCAGTATGACCTGAATGTAAGACATAGAGTCAAATGAGATCATTATGGAACTGTAAGATTTGACTGCCCCACTGGATGTTGGACTTGCATGGGACCTTTAGCACCTTCATTTTGGTCAATTTCTCTCATTTGGAATGGGTGTATTTATCCGATCCCTGTACCCCCATTATATCTAGGAAGTAACTAACTTGCTTTTGATTCTACAGGTTCATAGGCAGAAGAGACTTGTCTCAGAGAAGACTTTGGACTGTGGACTTTTGAGTTAATGCTGAAATGAGTTAAGCTTTTCGGGGACTGTTGGGAAGGCACGATTGGTTTTGAAATGTGAAGACATGGGATTTGGGAGGGACTGGGTTGGAATGGTATAATTTGGCTGTGTCACTTCCCAAATCTCACCTTGAATTGTAGCTCCCATAATTTCCATGTGTTGTGAAAGAAGCTCAGTGAGAGATAATTTAATCATGGGAGCACTTTCCCCCATATTGTTCATGTGGTAGTGAATAAGTCTCATGAGATCTAATGGTTTTATAAAGAGTTTCCCCTTTGGTTTGGCTCTCATTCTTTCTTGCCTGCTGTCATGTAAGACATGACTTTGCTCCTCCTTTGCTTTCTGTTATGATTGTGAGGTCTCTCCAGCCATGTGTAACTGTGAGTCCATTAAACATCTTTTCCTTTATAAATTACCCAGTCTCTAATATGTTTTTATTAGCAGTGTGAGAACAAACCAATACACCTGCCTTCTTTTTTCCTACTACATATTGTATTAATGTGAAAAAAACTCTTTAAGAGTTAATTGTTCAAATATAATGAATAATTCATATTTTAATTTATAAATTTTATCCATATTCAACTTCAAGAGGAAAAGTAAATATATCAATTGTGCCTTATTACCCGAGGGCATTTAAAATGATCAAAAAGTAAATTTAAGTTCAATAGGAAAAGTAAATACATCAATTGTGCATTATTTCCCTGGGTCATTTAAAATGATCAAAAAGTAAATTTATGTTCAATGGGAAAGAAATCACAGCACAGTGCCCATTGAAAATAATGGGAATTGTTCACCTGTTTACCATTGATTACATGGACACCTTTCCCTATTATGGTCATGAAAGATATAAACTTATCATTGGTGAGAAACCCTTGTAATAGACTGCTTTTCTGGGGTTAGTGTCTGAAATAATGAACAATGATATTATAAAATGATGTAATACCTAAATATTTATAGAATTATTTCATACAATTTTATAAATATAAGAAAGAAAAAACACAAATTTTGAATCAAAGAACAATGCAGAAAAAGAAGAAGTAATTGTCAAACAAGTTAAAATAAATAAAAAATTGCTAAGAAAAATAAAACTGATCATTTATTTTATGATTTGTTTAGTTGGAGCTTTCCAATTTAATGTATTTTTTTTTTCAGTCCAAAGAAACAATGGAATATCAAGAAAAAAAGTACTGCAAGGCAAAACATGCACATATGTAAATCAGGGTATTTTAGAAATTTTATATAATGTTTTATTTTATTTAGACTATAACATAAGAACAATTGCAATTGTTTATTGATTTAACCTTCAAATTTGTCTGACTCAAAAAAACATTTTATATTTACTTACCTGGTATATTATAATATTAAGTTTATTAAAGCCAGGATGTTAATTAGTTAGCCATGTTTTAGAGATGAGTTAAAATTTAAAGGAGGCAGAGCCCGTTTTCTCCTCAAACGTCTCTTAAATCCCCTTGTTTCCTTATAAATTTTCTTCAAAAATAGAAACTAATATGTCTGCAGCAAAAGTATCTAAATTTTACTTCACATCATGCATATTATGGTTTCAAAAATGCAAAACAAGTAGAATTTGTTCCAGTTTTCATAGACTTCCTGCTATGTTCTTAAACTTAGTATGATGTAATTATATTAAAAATCTGGGTTGAGAAATCATCAGTTTGAAAGCTGACATAATTCAAATATACATGACTTATAGGGCATTCTTTTCAATCAGTGTGATTACAGTGATTAATTGTGTCTTTTGAGATTTCTCACTATTACCCTCTCTACCTTTGTTTTTATTTTATAAGCATTTATTCATGCATTTAATTTTAATTCTTTTTAAGTTATAGAAAAAAGTCATTTTCTGAACCTAAGATTTTCTACTATATACACATATGTGCACATATATATGTATATGTGTGTATACATATATATACACATATATCTGTATTTACAAATATGTATATGTGATCACATATGTGTATATTTATATGCATATATACACATATGTAGATATAATAGAATGTAATATATATACATGATATATTATGTGTATATTATATATCATAAATTATATGTAATATATCTAATATACATGTATATATAATGCACATTTATAAATGGTCATTAATTTTGAGAAGCAAAACTGTGATTTATCTAAAGATCTGTTTCACAACCTATTTATTTATTAATATAAATATTGATAGACTTGCCTTTAAATCTTAGTATCTTTGATTTGGAGGTAGTGAGCTATCTCAATTGATTACTCAGTCTATTACTGTTCAAACTTTTTGTTCCACACTTTCCCCCTTGTCACTACTGCTCTTGACTAATCTTCTTTAAAAAATAATAATAATCTTAGTTTCTTGGGCACAGGACTACTGCATTCATCATCCTTCATAAGAGACTATAAAAAATCAGAAACCATAGTGAGTCAACTTAAAGGATTTATTTCAGGATATCATCATGTCATGATTTATAGAGGAACTCACTTTTGATTTAAATAATTCTACCTTTAATATTACATAGTTTTGTTACTGTTAGTTTTGTGCATAAGTAATTGTGGTTTTCACCATTAGAAGTAATGGTTCTTTAAATTGCTGCCATGTTATAATACTTAATAAAAGCAAACAAAGCAAATTATAGCAAAAAACATAAGTAATTTCATTTATATGCATTTAGTAAACTGAAGAAATATATAAATTCACAAATTTATAATTATTACAAATTAAATGTATAAATATTAAGTCTAATATTTTGATACTTTTTATTAAAAAGTATTCTTTTAAACTTAATTAAACATCTATTCTCATGCTTTATTTAATTCTAAGAGGAATAACAGAGACTTGATTTTCTATTTTTGTCTCTGAAAGGAATTCTTTATTACCTTGCTCCAACATCAGCTGTACCTGCCTGAGATAATAAGGTTTACTATTAAAATAAATAATGTTCTTCCTGAGATCACTTACTTTCTAAAAATTTTTTTCTGTGCTACCTTTATCTTGAGGAAAAAAATGTTCTCATTCTAAATCCCAGTAGATCTTTCTCTTGCATAAACATCAACATTGCTGCCTCAGTGATTCCCCTGGTGCCCTGATAATATTACTCAGTTTCAAGGCAGGCATCAAAATGAGGAGAGAACTACTTTTGCAGTATTTGGTACCATTTTCCTTACATTCAGCTTCAATAAATAGCCTCTCAGATTTTTGTGAGATTTTTACATTGAATACGTTTACACAAAGACTATCTTACGTGTTTTTGGATCTTAACACCTTTCCATTCATTTGAATTGTTTTGATGTTTAAAAATCATGATGACCAGTATTGTTCAAAAGCATAAAATACAAGTGACACCCAGCCACCTAATTTAAATGTAAATGAAACAATATTAACTAAAGATTAAAAATTGCTTCCTTAATCATACGAGGCACGTTTGAGATGCCTAGTAGCTACATGTGGCTAACATAGCTACATGTATTAGTGGACAACACAGATACAGAATTTACTTCACTGCAGACAGTTCTACGGAACAGCACTGATACCAGTTAAGTGGTAATATGGAGTGCAAGTCCTCCCTTTGGCATCTCACTACACTTATGTAACTCAGATTTAATTTTCAAGAACATAATTTTTTTAGTACCCTCAAAATAGGAAAAACAAAAGTGATGGTAATGATAGCAACAAAAAACTCCAAATGCAAGGAGAATCACTTATTTAAGTGACTTCTTTCTCACTAGTTATATGTGTATGTCCCCCCTGCAAATTTGAGAATGTTCTACCAGTCTCCCAGCTTTCTCAACCAAAGTTGTTATGACTGGCCTTTGCACATCAGTCACAGGACTCAATCTCCATTCCATGATCTTTAAATGTAAGTTCAGTTCCTATTTGTCTTCAACTTGCCTCTGTATGAAATCCTCATCCACTGGACTATCCCAATCTCAATGCTTAAAGTAAACACTGAAAAATTTCACAAGGAAGTCATGTTAAAGGAATGAGATGAATTGAGGTATCTTTGGAAATTATGTGTGGTTCCAATTCTTTTTTATCTCCTCCATATGGTAATGTGTGAGTTTGAAGAAGTTTTTGTGTTGTTCAATGTCAGGCTGTCAGCTGTAACTTCTCAATGCCATCAGAATGTGTTTAACAACTGCCTCTCCCTGCCTCCTCCCACTACTGGTTTGTGACTTCTAATCTGCAATAAGATAGAAAACAGATAAACCAGCTTTTTAAGATTTAGAGTCCAACAGAGCTCAGAGAGAGAGCTTGAGGGTCTCTTAATTTCAGAGATTCCGTGGTTCTGTTTAAGTTCCTCTGAGGCTGTGTACGTTTGCAGGTGTTCTATTATCTTTCAGAGTGTTTAAGGCGATGGGTATCTGACCTGGAGTCCAACTGTTACTTTACATGATATCCAAGTAAGAGCCTTAGAAAATAAAGTATCAAATTCAGCAAGCTTGTTAGATCTTGTTCTTAAAAAAAAAAAAAAAAAAAAAAAAAAAAAAAAAATTACTCCAAAATCCCAGATGCTCTCAGTTATCAACAGAAGAGGCTTAGAAGAATTATTAATAATACTCCTTTATCATATGTGACTTCACTTTCAATTCCATATTCCCATTTGGTTTGCAATGAAACCTCATGACAAAAGCAAAACTGACATTTACAGATAAACAAACACTCAGCTTCAAATAGGGTCCATTTTCCAAAGTCAAACACTTAACTAAAGAATGAAACTTTAATTCCAAACCAGATTTTTGGTAGATTAGGACTTGCATAGTTTTACAATCTCAATTTGTGCCAGGATCAAACCCTGGGAGAGTCAGAATGATTTTATCACGAAGCCACATTTTATAGGACTGAATATTCTAGATAAATGAAGTTTGTTCCATCGGGTGCTGATGATTCATTTTCACCTTTTTTTGTTTGTTTGTTTTGATAGAAATTCTTCCAAAAAGCACAGAGTACATTCTACTTCCTTCCCTAACAGAGGACACAGCACATAATGTAGTCGTTTTCTTGATGACTCATCACCATCATTATGTATCTCCATTCTTGTTCTCTGCTGAAATCACAGCACATTCTGCATATGCTTGGGAGTTTCTGTATCCCTCAATGTCAGACTCTCAGCTGTAACTTCTCAATGCTGTCAGAATACCTCTAACCACCCCCACTCACTACCTCCTCCCACTTCTAGTTTGTTGCTTCTAATCTAACTGCAACTTCTAATCTTCAGTAAACTAGAAAAAATAGAGAACCTATCTTTTTAAGATTTGCAGGCCAAATAAAGCTCAAAACGGGATCCAGATGGCCTGCCTTAATTTCAGGGTTCTGTAACTACTTTGATGTTGTTCAAAAATTTTAATACGTTTCACTGTCTTCCAGAAAATTTAGAATGATGGGAATCTGATATGCATTAAAATAGAGGTGATTTTAAATATCTCATCCAATGTGTCTGCAGGTACACCACACAAACATTTGTAAAAATATTTTAAATTCATTTTGTTGTGGTTATTATATGTAAAGCATTTTACATTTAGTTTACCAGTAAACCAGTTAAAGGAACATGATTTAATTAACCTCATCTTCTGAAATTTAAAATTAATAAAACACCTCTTAGAAATAATATACTTGTTCTGTAATTTAAATTATATTTTAGTTGACTAAATCCTCTCACATGAATTTGCTCTTAAAAGTAAATGTGCTTTAAGAATAACCTATGGACTAAGTCTTTCGGGAGCATTTCATACCAAATTTTCTTTCCCATAGTTTGGCAAATATTTGAAATGTTAAAAAACACTTAACTAAAGAATGAAGCTTGAAGTTCATATTCTAAAATACAAGGTTTATATTTTTTTCACTTTTACCATAATACATAATTAAAACTAACATTTACCTCACTGTAAAAATTCACATGTGAATGGAGTGCTAAATATTCCATTTTGAAGAGATCATCACTGCTAACAATATCTTAATATCAGATTTCTATAAACATACATTTAAACAGAAATGCTTCTGACTTCAATTATACTTTTTTATTTATCTTTATCTATTGCCTAAGAATAAGAGAAAAAATTCACATATGCTTATTTATTTATTTAAAAGGAATGGACTTCTCATTTGAATTGAAGGAGCAAAACCTTTGAGCAGAACTGTGTCATTTTTCACATGAGAAGCTTACGTAAATCTTTCTTTGTTTTGAACCATGATCTCTCTATTCAAGCCAACAAAAATTAATGTGCCTGGATTGAGAAGTTAACCCCAGAAAGTATTATCCACGTACAAGACTTGATTGCCTAGCCTATGTTACACAATGTGAACTAATGGCTGGTACCTTCATAGTAAGGAAGCAACTGGAGAATGGCCATAAGGGGGACACACATTGAAGGACATTTTTACCCTGACCTCACAGCTGGCCTCCAAATTAATGTCTGTTATTCTTTCTATGCAGGCAAAATGACACGATAAAAACAAATACAATCTGCTAATTAAAAAATAAAAAGGAAAAAATAAAGAGGATAGAGAGGAAGAAGTGTCTAGCAAAGATTGTCCTCATTTCCTCTATCTTTTCACTAAGAGGTGACAATTTCACTAAGTAGTTAGCCTTGCCTGTGAAGATCAAGATTTTATTTCTAGAAAAAAAAAAGTTTAGATTTATTACCATCATACATATGTGGTCATCAATCAATTTTGAAAGCATATATAAACAGATTGCTTGAATCAAGCTCAAAGTAAATATTTGGTGTTCTCTTAATAATTAGGGAGGGGAACATTATGGAATTTTTTTTTTTCCATCACTCCTACAAATAAGGGCTCAGATTTAGGAATTGACTGGTATGTATTACTTGTGGTGGGGTCTTCCTCTTTCTAGGAGAAGCGTAACTGCACAATTCTGAAAATATTAACATTAGACCATCAACTCAGGCTCAAATTTAAGAATACTCCTGGCTGTAGCTGAGAAGGAAGGAACAATATGTTGGGCTTTCTTTTATCGTGTTGTTTAGTCACACAAAAAAGAAAAATAGGCTCTTTAAAATAAATTTTATAACAACTTAGCCCAAATACAATTCTATCTTAAAAACTAGCAGAAATGGCCAGGCGCGGTGGCTCACGCCTGTAATCCCAGCACTTTGGGAGGCCGAGGCGGGCGGATCACGAGGTCAGGAGAT
>NW_012104810.1:85627-99211 GCF_000951045.1 Mandrillus leucophaeus | reverse complement strand
ATTGGATCATGACGGTGGATGTTCCCCATGCTGTTCTCATAGTAGTGAGTGAGTTGTCACAAGATTTGATGGTTTGAAAGTGTATAGCACTTCCTCCTTTGCGCTCTCTCTCTCTCTCTCTCTCTCTCTTCTGCCACCATGTGAAGACAGTGCTTGCTTCCCCTTTGCCTTCTACCATGATTATAAGTTTTTTGAGGCCTCCTCAGTCATACTTCTTCTATAGCCTATAGAACTGTGAGTCAATTAAACCTTTTTTTCTTCATAAATTACCCAGTCTCAGGTAGTTCTTTAAAGCAGTGTGAGAAGGAACTAATACCACTAGTCACGTATAAGAATACCCCAAATTTAAAAAGAATGGTAATATCACTTAGGAAATGATGTCAAAAATGCAAAGAAACAGCTACTAATATACTTTGATTAAGAATGTAAAATTATACAGCCTCTAGGAAAGAGTATGAAAGCTTCTTACACAAGTAGAGGTGTGGATTTCATACAACACATTGTACATTTAGCCCAGAGAAATGAAACATATGATCATAAAATAAAACACTAACAGAATGTTTACAGTAGCTTCATTTATACTATCCAAAAACTGAAGACAACCCAAACCTACCATATTAAAAACAATTTTTAAAAATTGTGGTACATTTTTACATTTATACCAAGCAATACTACTCAACAATAAAAAGGAATGTATTATTGAGGGACATAAAAACACAAATGGATCCAAAGGAAATGATGCCTGAAAAAGGCCAACCTCAGAAGGCTACATTTATATAATATTCTTGAAATGATAAAATTATAGAGATGGAGAAGAGATGAGTGGTTACCAAGGTTAGGAAGTTAGGAAGTGGCCATGGTTACAAAAGGGTAGCATAAGAGATTATTGTAAGAGAACTGTCTTGTATTTTGACTGTGAAGGCAGTGACACAAATCTGCACCTGTGATAAAATTGCTCAGAACTGAATACCCACACATACACCCACAAATGCAAATAAAACTGGTGAAATCTGAATATGTTTGGTGAATTATATCAATGTCAATTTCCTGGTTGTGATATTGTACTATTCAGTTCCAAAAAATGTTACTGTTGGGGAAAATTGGGTAAAGGGCATTTTACATTTCTCTGTATTGTTTCTTACAACTGCATGTGAATCTACAATTATCTCAAAATAAAAAATAATAAAAAATTAAATAAATAAATAAAATTTTGTGGCCCAGAATTATAGGTTATTTCAACCAATTAACCAGACTTAGTGCTAAAGATAAAACTACAAACTAGTGACAGTGACAAATCAAAGAGAGGCAGATAAATTTTGAGTCCATGTGCATAATGCTAATGGTATAAGAGTTTACATTTTTTTTTTACTTTGATGTTGAGGAAAGTGCCTTTAAAAATTGGTGAGAAACTTTCCTTACCAATTAGTTATCAGTGAGTGAAACAGCTAAGCCTTTTAATACATATATTTTTCAATTACTAAGTATATAGAATGGAAACAACAATAACTACAGCATGGTATTGTGAAGGATATTATAGAAAATATATAATATAAAACATATATACATAGATGCCCATCTTTAAAAAATTAATAAATAGTTTTCATTTTCATTATTTACATCACAGCCACAAGGCATAAAGGAGATATAATGATTGGATGTATGAATTAGGCACTAATACACCCAGTTACAGAGAGGACACAAAGCAAAGTAGGGAAGAGAAGAAACCCAGTAAGTAGGGTATAGGGCAAGGGAAGCACAGCATTAAAGAGAATACAGTTTGAATCCAGGAAAAAAGAAATCCAATATAATTACAGAAGTACCAAAACCAGATCATCAAGATTGGCTTGTTAAAACACTGAGGTATATATTTGTTGGTTTTATCTTTCCCCATCTATGACAAAAACAGATGTCCAAGTGTTGGTCAAGCCTGAACATTAATTGATTAAGTTTTCTAACACAGAACATAAAAAAAAAAAAAATAGTTTAAAGGAGGTAATAAATTGTCATAGATTTCTTTGTGTGAAAACAGGTATGATAAAATGTTAGTATAACTTTGATGTCAAGGAATAAAAGTAACATCCAATATAAGCTTTCAATCTATAATGAGAATGCAATATGTTATGGATTATAAATAAAGGTAACTATATAACATAAATTTATTGATGTTTATCATTTTATATATGCCTTCATTAAGGATGTGTTTGCTATGATTTCTTAGATATATACTTTTAAGTTATAAATGTATTGGAATTTATATGACGATTCTGAATTGTCTCCCGTTGTTTTCTCAAGTTACATAGTCCGCCGAAACAGTGGAACACTGATTATATGTTTTCTGAACTCTACTACCATTTGGTTTACTCTAGAACAAGTGTAGGTAGAACAGATACTAGACACTAGATACTAGAACAGATACTAGCACACACATTTCAACAAGAATGAAACTGGTTAAGGAAGTACAAAGACATATGCACTGGAATTTACATGTCTGCAACTTCAACTTCCCTTTGTTATTACCAGACTTTTAATAAGACTAAAGTTTTTTCTAGTTTTGGCTTTCTAAGAAGCCTAAAAATGAAGTCCATTTAATTCCTTACAAAATTATGATGACAGAATAATTATCCCTACAAGAAGAACCTTTTATTCAAATCCTCTGTAATTAATATGTGATTTTGTTTATTTATTCATCTATTTTTTGTGTTAAATATAATACAACATGAAGAAACATTATGAAAGTCTCTTTATTTAAGATGGGATTATCAATAGCACAACAAAACATTGTATTTCCTTCTTGACCTCTTATTCAAGAGTAAGACTTTATTACAATATAACTTCTTGGGCATATATTCATACATATATACATGCGCATATATGGATATATATGCGCATGTATATATGTGTTTGTGTGTGTATGTATGTGTGTATATATATGTGTTTACTTTTGGAAAATAAACAGAAGGGATAGCAAATTCTCTCCTCTGAACTCATCCTGATACCTCTAATTATTACTTGCTTGCCAATCACTGGCTCAAGGGAAGGATACTATGTCATTTGATGTTTGATATGCACTCTGTCATTCAGTAAGTATACCTCATGTTCAGGAAAACTCTCCTCCTGATTAAAGTGTTGAAAAAATAAAAATTTGGAAGCTAGTCAGTTTCTGCATTTGGAAAACTACAGGGATTTTGGCAACAATTGATATGAGCTAGTTCCTCTGATATATTTTATTAGACAATCTTTGAGAAGTCTTTGTTCTTGCTTTGTGTTCAGCAAATTCTCTAGCCCTACTTATTTTTATTTATATTTACATGTGTAATTGACACATAATACTTGCACATATTTATGGGCTTCAGTGTAATGTTTTGATACAAATATACATTGTTTAATAATCACATCACAGTATTAAGCATATCCATCATCTCAATATTTATTTGTTACTTGTGGATAGAACCTTCAAAATCCTCTCTTCTAATTATTTTGAAATACCCATGATAATATTGTTTACTATAGTCATCTTATTGTGATATAGAATGCAGAATTTATTCATCCTATCTAACTATAATTTTGACCAATCTCTCACTATCATTTCTTCTTTAGAGGCCACTTCAACTTTGGTTAGCCATTATTCTATTGTATGCTTTTATGAAATACGATTGTTTAAATTCCAAAAATGAGTGAGATCATGTGGTGTTCCTTTTGCATCTAGCTTTTTTTACTGAACATGATAGTTTATTCATGAGGCAACTAATGACAGGATTTCATTTTTTTATGACTGGGTAGTATTTTATGGTGTATATATACCACATTTATACTGTGGCTAAAATCACTCCAAATTATGAACATTTAGAGTGTTCTTTGATACATTTCACTACAAGAATGAGTGGGTCCTTAGTAAGTCTCTTTTTTCCCCAATGTCAATTTACGTATTATGAAATATTTCATAGGCAAATACTTGTATTACTTAAGAAATTATGTGTACTCAGTGATTAAAATTAGAAATAAAAATGATACAAAATTTACATTGATAAAAAGATTCTGTTTTCTTATATTATTTTCTTAAGTACTTCATTAACATTGTTCTGCTATATTTATTATATTTTTCATTAGATTTCATATTGGTAAATTATTTTAAGTAGCCACTTCATTGGTTTTTTTTTTTGATACTTTGAAGCATTCAAGGATATCCACAGATGTTACCACTGTTGTGAGTTCACAGTCTTTGGGATGTATTTCTGAAATAAGAAAACCAGGGCCTAGGGGAGAAGATTTGTCAATTCTGCGGGCCTTGCCTCAGGACAGTACATCTGCCAGGAAACTGAAAATCTCATATACCCTGTCAGGGAGTGGAACTTTAGATGCTGTTTCAGAAAAAAAGGAAGAAAAAGTATAGTATAGCTATATAATTCATCTATTTATTATTATTATTAACAATTAGGTTTAACATTTATGTATATCTCAGTTTTTAAAAAGACATGATAGAAAAGATTTCTTCATCCATTGTAGGTTATTAAATTCAAAAGGCAATAGTTTCCATAGTCCTCATTAAATGTCTCTCTGTTATGCATTGCATTTTACTTTATAGGTTGCTATTTTTCTTTTCCAAATTGTCAGTTCCTTTCCATTTCATAGGTCACTGTCATTTCAGCCTGTTAATTTGTTACTCCTAAAGGTTTTTGGACATAAGAATGTATAAGAATAACCAATTTATGGTAAAATTGGAATTTAACATTAGGAAAATAATTTTAAAATATTAAAGAAGTGCTAAAAAATACAGCTTTGAGTATATCCCATAGGAATCCTTTCAAATATGACCTCATTAATCAGTGACTGGTTGAACAAGTAATATTAAATATAATAGAAATATACTGATAAATGACACATTTATTTAGAACTAAATATCATTTATCCTGAACTTTATTATACTATTGTTTGTAGTAGAAAGTTATTTAGAGATGTCATAATACTTTTTAATTTAAAAAGAAAACAAAACAATACCAATGCAGTCACCAAAGCTGTCTAGTTTACTCCCACTTCTTAGTTTCTACTTTAGAAAAATGCACTAAACTATTCAACCAGTCAATTAACAGCTATTGAGTTTTTATGCTGCACACTGAACCCTCTCAGGCATCTTAAACTACAGAAGGAGGAATAAGAAATAGATATAATGAGGTGTTAGATAAATCAAGCTAGAAAGTATTAAAGGTCTTAAAAGAAACTGATATGATTCTAGCAGAATGCAAATAGAAAAATGCTTTTACTATTTAAAACTGTGAGAAAAGATATCATAAGTCAAAATTTATATCATATATTTCTGAAAAGGATAAATAATACATATATGTCGAATTAAAGAAGATAAAATTCTGGGCTGAGGAAATAGTACAAAAAATGGTACAGAGACATGAAAGTTTTAGGAAATAATGGTAGGGTATAGATTGAACGATATAGGATTATAAAGATATAATAATTTCATATTTTACAAGGTGAAGGGCTAGGAGGAGGATGTTACAATTAACTAAAATAGGGAACAAAGGAGGAGAACAAGCTTCTGAAGGAAATGAATGACTCATACTTTCCATTACAGTGAATAAGATAATGATTTTTATTTCCTATTCAGCCCCAGACAATTTATGCACATACACATGACTATATGGCTATATCTAAAATGTGCATTTATGATGAGTGCCATTTTCTTTCATCTTATAAAACAGCAAGTGCAGTTAACAATTTAGCCAAAATAAACACTGAGAACTTTCTTTTCTCTTTCCTTTCTGAATCTGAATAGAAAATTATAATCTTTTATTGAGAATGCTAAATTTTTCAATTTTTACTCATATTCTACTCATCTTTTGTCAACCAGTCAGCACAAACAGACCATGATAGAAAGAACCACCATATAATAATCATTTACACAGTATGTGAAATTCTGCTATTTTGCTATCATTTTATCTGAAAATGCAGACAGAATGCTATGCTATTTTCCTGTTTAAACATTTGAATATAAGAATATAATAGATGTAAGAAATAAATTAAAATTAGGTAATATTTTCTCCATAATTAAATTGTTGTTTTTTAAAAGTATATGATAAATAATTAGAGCTTAAACATTTTGTGACAGTTGGGCATATGAGTGGGAGATTCTTTTCTTGAATAACTATTGTCCTAGAGAAGTGAGAATGGCCACATTTTTTTTTATTACTTAACCCTGTGGTGAGTCCAGTGGATTAAATCCTTGAATCATGGCTGTTTTTTGTTGTTGTTGTTGTTGTTTTTTCATTGATGCATTAAGAATTATTAAGAACAAGGAAGGAATAGATATGTGAGTTTCACATGGTAAACATAAATGTGTTCAAGACATAGAGGAACATCTGATAACATAGGATAGGATAAAGTAGCTCATCAAATTCACTTAGGTCAGCCTCCTAGCTTCATTATATATTATATGTGAATTTGAGAAAATTTGTAAACCTTCCCATGCCTTGTTTGCCTTATGTATTAAGCAGGGTAATAATATCAATCCACATTATTATTGGTAGAATTAGAGATATTACATATAAAATATTTTTTAGTTAATTCAGAGCAGATTTTCAGAATCTGAACCCATAGGGATAGAAAACTCAATGTTCTAATCACATAAACCCTCTAAATAGTAACAACATTAAAAATGAAAATTCAAGACAGGAAAAAAAAAATGGGCATATTAGAATTAATGTAGACATTAGTTTTAGAATTTGTTTCTTAAAGGCTGCTTTCATTATCGTATCTCCACCAACCTAAAATAGGTAGTCTATTATTTATGTCTACAATATGGCTTTAATTTATTCCCAGAAGTGCTAAGTGTACTTCCCAAAAGTTCAGTCAGGTAGGTCTGATTATTTTTATTTTTCTGAACATATCATGTGATTTCCTGATGAAATGCATTTATTCAAGTTATTTTGTGATTTGAATGGTGCAATCTTCAGTGCAATACTTAAAAAAAAAAAAATGACCAGGACAAAAATGTGACAATTATTATGATGTCTTAGTATTCCTGTTTACATTGTGGTCATCCTTCTCTGAAAACTCATAGCATTAGATTGTTTTTTTGTTTTGTTTTGTTTCGTTTGTTTTTTTGTTACAAAACCATGTCTTGACAGGTTATGTCTGTTGAAATGTTTTCTTATGTTACTGAATAATTCATTTTTAAACTCTTTATATGTATGTGTGTTCTCTTCACTGGCTCAAAAATAAGTTTAACCAATTACTATCAATAGGTGACTTTGGGCAATTATTTAACATAGCTACATATCACATTTTATAAGTTAGAAAACTGAGACCAAGCAAAAAGCTAGATAACTCACTCAAGTTCATATATCCCAACATACTGGGATTTAGACATTCTTATTTGTCTAAATCAAACCTAAAACTAGTGCATTTTCAATCCGTCATTTCCTGTTACTAAAAGAAGGAATTGAAAAGTGATGATTTCTATATAAATTATTTAATTCTTCCTTTTTTTAATAAAGTATTTTCGTGGATTACCACTCTAAGATAAACTACTCAAAGTGCTTGGTGGCTGATCAGGAATACTTCACAGAAAAGATTGCTGTATAATTTTACATTTCTGGAGAAAATAATTTTTTTTGTGCACTGCATACTGAAACCAGATGCATGATTAAATGCTGAAGAAAGTACTGTGCATCCTTTTGTCTAGGAATATGTGGAAAGGAACTGGGGAAGTGAGAAAATATTATGACTCTTTCCAATATATACCAAAAGGAAGACTATCACTAAATATTTATTTTTAATGAGAGAAGAATACATTCCTACATCTGTACAATATGGTTACCACTAGCCACAGTGGCTCTTGAGCACTTGAAATGTAATTTGTCTGAATTGAGATATATTTTGTATAATATAATACAAAGACTTAGTTAAATACATATATATATATAATGCTTCATTATTTTAAAATTAGGTTACATGTAGAAATTATAATAGTTTAGATATATTGGATAAAATAAATTACATTAGTAAAATTTATATTGCATGTTTGTTTTACTTTTTATGTAATGGTGTTACCCCACAGACTTTTCCAGATTTTGAGTATTTTCTCTTACATGCATATTCGTTGGAGGTATTTTTTTCTATTATGAGTGCTGCTATAACTCATAATTTGTAGCAATAGATAAAATATTTTAAAACACTAGCAAATCCCTTAAAATTCAGCAGTTTAGAAATAATCAAAATAATATTTTTCTCTATTCTGAAACTACTATGTTAATTCTAAAAGACCTGCCTTTTATAGTTGTAACCTCTTGAATGTTATTTGAATTGTTTTCCAGAATTCAGAAAGATTACTGGATACAGTGTTTATAAGATCAGAGTCTCCCAGGCTACATTATACAGGAACATGTGCCAGTTTCCTTGGCTTTGACTGCTGGAGTTCTACAGAAGACTTTAATAGCAATATCCAGCAGTCTTAAGTAAGTGTTACAGTAAAATTCCACCTGAAAGTAAGAATTATGTAACATACAGAAGCTTGTAACATAATTATCTGAATGAGTTTTCTAGTAAAATAATAATATATTCCCACCAATATCCTGGATTTAGAAAGAAAATACAAACCAGCTTCAAAGAGACTTACCAAAAACAAAAAACCCGCTCCACAATTTGCAATTGAATGTGTTTTAATGCAGCATTTTATGAACAACGTGGTTAACAATGCTTTAAAACACTACATCATCCAGTACTTTTATTCAAAAATAATAAAATAAAATAAAAATAGCAAAATGTTCACAATAATATTAGGCAGTGCAAAAGTAATTGCAGTTTTTACCATTAAAAGTAATGGAGTTACACTTTTATTAAAAAGTAATGGATGTACATTTTACTTCAAAACAGAGGTTGCAAAACCATAATAGAGCTCTCTGAAGATCGGTGTGGCTAACTGCTCCAAATCCTGAGCTCATGGTAGCTTTTTTCAAATAAATCATACAAGCTCTCTCACGGAAAATGTATTTAGATTAAGTGTGTTCGAAATGAAAGATAAGAACATAATTATTCCCTGACAAGTGAAAAGAAGAGTAAGAGCTTGAAAGGAAATCCCAAGGAGAAGAGTGGAGCAATCTTTTAATCCCAAGGAGCAAACTGGCGTAGAGGGCGGGGAAGTAGGCAATAAAATATATTTTTCAACATTTTTCAAGCAGGAGTCAAAGGTAGATTAGCTCTACGTAGTTCCACGGATGGCTTTTATTTCTTTAACAGATTATTTTAAGAAATGTTGCACCACCAATGCTTTCGATAAAACAAAAAATTCTGGCCGGGCGCGGTGGCTCACGCCTGTAATACCACCACTTTGAGAGGCCGAGGTGGGCGGATCACGAGGTCAGGAGATCGAGACCATCCTGGCTAACCCGGTGAAACCCCGTCTCTACTAAAAATACAAAAAATTAGCCGGGCGTGGTGGCAAGTGCCTGTAGTCTCAGCTACTTGGGAGGCTGAGGCAGAAGAATGGTGTGAACCCGGGAGGCGGAGCTTGCAGAGAGCCGAGATCGTGCCACTGCACTCCAGTCTGGGAGACATTGAGACTCCGTCGCAAAAAAAAAAAATTCTATTTTGCAAATGATATAAACATCAACTAGTTTAAGCAAAAAATACAATAAACTCCAAAAGTGAAGAAATCTTAGGAATATTTTAACCAGATTATATATTTTATATTTCATGTATGTTTATTCTTAAATTTTGTCTATTTTCTCTCTTTTTTTATAAGTATCAGACAGCAAAATTAATTTCTGGCTCATTAAATCTAAACACCAGCCAATAAGTACCAAATATAAAGCTAGTATAGAAAAGCACTCTGTCAACATATATTTTTCTTTTTGAAAGTGCATAACACTAGAGGGTATATTACAATCACCGAAAAATTTAATTTGATTAAATGTAATCACACACACAGTTTTTAATGCAAAAATTACATTTCTATAGTATGAATTATTTCATATGCATTTGACAAAGACAGGTTATTTTATTAAGTGGTAATTGCCTTACTTTATAAACCACATTTATCAGACAATATTTGGAGTTACCAAGAAACAACAGTTGCAAGTAAACAACCCTAAGTCAAGTGAAGTAGAAAACAATGGCCTTCATCTTACCTTCTTCCTTTTGGCATAGTTAGACCTTAGGCTCTGACTTTGATGGATTATTATACAGCTTTCCCAATCATTTACTATAATATTTCTTGATTATCACTTTTTTGCTGAAGCCTTCCAATCCTAATAATCAATGGGAAACTTTTCGATTCACCCGTGTCCTTGTAAGATCATATCAAAATATTTATCAAGATATAAAATGTACAACTTTTATCATACTGTTAATTAAATGACTATACAGAAATAAAAATAGTAAAACATTTTTACTTAGTACTGAAATGTAATGAAGATGGAATAAATGTCATTATACTCTGACTTATTGAAAATTAAAGGGCTTTATTTCTGGGTTTACAGTAGCTTGGATAGTGCTTACCTTCTTGTTGGTCATGTAACTTACATGGTGTGTCATTTCCATGGCTAGGCAAATAGTCATACTCCTTTTGAAGTTCTTATTATCTTCCAACATTTTGTCCTTTCAGCTTTCAATGTCATAAAAATCTCCTAGTGTTTCTTTAATGTAAACTTTGTTGCAGCTACCAGTCCTGTGAGACATTTTTATTATTTTCATCATAACCACTTTCTTCATGCATGTGGGTAAATTTACCTTTACTAAGTTTCTCCAGCTGCATATCTAGTTTCTCCAAATGGAGACAATATCAACTGTTTTGCAATTAGCTATTTCTCTTGTAACTTCATTTACATTCTATTCAAATTTCATTTCCATACATCAAGTTTCTTTGCTGCCCTTTCATCTTGGATGATTAATGTTGTCTTTCGATTATCTATTTTTGTAAAACTGTGTGACAGTTTTTCATTGAGAGACAAAAGTGCAACAGAATACAACTACAGCTTTGCTGTCTATACGTGAAATGAATAACGGATGAGCAGTAGCCAATCACTGACATACATGAAAACAATTGATTCAGTAGTCATTGATAATGAAGTAAATGCATCAGTTATTTACATAGTGATTAGTAGAATAACAAGCTAGCAGCCAAATTTGTACCTTTTGCAGTTCTTCACAGAAAATACAGTGGGACTTCCAAAATTAAAACCAAGTTGTTGGAGGGTTGGTGTTATTTAACAAAATCATGAAAACTAGAACTCATGAATAGCAAAACTATGCAAACCAAGGATAATCTATGTTACATCACAATGGGAATACTTGTATCAGCTGACTAACACAGGCACACCTCGTTTTATTACACTTCCCTTTATTGTGCTCAGTAGATTTTATGCTTTTTACAAATTGAAGATTTGTGGCTACCTTGCATCAAGCAAGTCTATTGGTACAATTTTTCCAACAATGTGCTCATTTTGTATCTTGTGTCACATTTTGGGTATTCTTACAAAATTTTAAACTTTTAAATTATTATTTTATATGTTACAATTATTTGTAATCAGTAATCTTTATGATGCTATTATAATTTGGGGGAGAGGGGCACAGCAAACTGTGTCCATATAAGAAAACATAATTAAACGTTTGATTGCTCCATTGAATGGTCCTTTCCCCTTCTCTCTCTCTCTCCTCAGGCCTCCCTATTCTCTGAGACAAAATAATATTGAAATTAGGCCAAGTAATAACCCCAAAATACCCTCTAAGTTTTTAAGGAAAGAGTCACATCTCTCACTTTAAATCAAAAGCTATAAATGATTAAGCTTAGTGAAGAAGGCATGGAGAAACCCAAGAATGGCCAAAAGCTATGCCTTTTGCATAAAGCAGTTAGCCAGGTTATGAATGCAAAGGAAAATTTCTTGAAGGGAATTAAAAGTACTACTCCAGTGAATGTATGAATTATAAGAAAGCAAAACAACTTCGTTGCTGATATGGAGAAATTTGAGTGGTCTGGATAGGAGATCAAACCAACCACAATATTCCACTAAGCTAATACTTAGAGCAAGGCCCTAACTCTCATCAATTCAAGAAGGCTGATATAGGTGAGGATGCTACAGAAGAAAAGTTGGAAGCTAGCAAAGTTTAGTTCATGAGGTTAAAGGAGAAAAAGTTGATTCCATAATATACAAAGTACAAGATGAAGCAGCAAGTGCTAATGTAGAAGATGCAACAAGTTATCCAGAAGTACCTAAGATTATTGATGAAGGTGGCTAGACCAAACAACAGATTTTCAACGTAGACAAAACTGCCTTCTACTGGTAAAAGAAAGCTTCAAATGGCAGTCCAACTCTCTCCTTAGGGGCTTAATGCAGCTGGTAACGCTGAGTTGAAGCCAATGCTCATTTACCATTTCAAAAATTCTAGAACCCTTCAGAATTATGCTAAGTCTACTTTGCCTTTTCGCTATCAAAGAAACAATAAAGTCTGGATGACAGCACATCTGTTTACAGCATGGTTTACTTAATATTTTAAGACTAAAATTGAGGTATACTCCTCAGAAAAAAAAAAAAATTCTTTCAAAATATTACTGCTCATTGACAATGCACCTAGTCACCCAAGGACTCTGATGTAGATGTACAAAGATGTTAATATTGTTTTCAGGCCTCATAGCACAACATCCATTCTGGAGCCTATGGATAAAGGATTAATTTCAAATTATGATTCTTATTATTTAAGAAATACATTTCATAAAGCTATAGCTGTCACGGATAAGG
Organism: Mandrillus leucophaeus; assembly: GCF_000951045.1. Lineage (NCBI taxonomy): Eukaryota > Metazoa > Chordata > Mammalia > Primates > Cercopithecidae > Mandrillus > Mandrillus leucophaeus. Next base: position 86,471 of record NW_012104810.1, on the reverse strand, counting down.
ATTACTCTGATGCATCTGGGCAAGGTAAATTGAAAAACTTCTAGAAAGGATTCACCATCCTAGGTTTCATTAAATACACGTGTGATTGATAAGACAAGGTCAAAATATCTACATTAATAGGAATTTGGAAAAACTTGATACCAAAACTCATGAATGACTTTGAGGGGTCCATAACTTAACAGAAGTGGGTAGCTGCAGATGTGGTCTAAATAGCAGGAGAAATAGAATTCAAAATGAAGCCTTGAGATGTGCCTGAATTACTGTCATCTCATGAAAAAACTGGAACAAATGAGGAGTTGCTTCTTATGAATGAGCAAAAAAAAAAAAAAAAAGTTTCTTGAGATAAAGTCTACTCCTGGTGAAGATGTGATCATTTCTGAAATAACAACAAAGGATTTAGAATATTTTGTAAACGTTGTTGATGAAGCAGCAAGAAGGTTTGAGAGGACTGATTCCACTTTTGAAAGAAGTTATACTGTGACTAAAATGCTTTTACACGGTATTGTATGCTACAGAGAAATGACTTTTGCCAATTTATGTGGCAAACTTAATTATTGTGTTATTTAAGAAGTTATCACAGTCACCCCAAACTTCAGACACCACCTCTCTGATCAGTCAGGGGAAATCAACAAAAAAACAAGACTCACAGCAAAATGATCATGACTCACTAAAGGCTCAGATGATCATTATCATTGTTTAGCAAATAAGTGTATATATATATATATACACACACACACACACACACACACACGCTTGAATTAGATTCTGGCCATTCACTATTGTTTTAATTGCTAAAAAAATAGTTATATATATATATGTGTATGTGTGTGTGTATATATATATA
>NW_012104810.1:37311-85577 GCF_000951045.1 Mandrillus leucophaeus | reverse complement strand
AGATAGAGCTTTTCTTTTGTTGCCCCAGGCTGGAGTATAATGGTGCGATCTCGGCTTGCCGCAACCTCTGTCTCCCAGGTTCAAGTGATCCTTCTGCCTCAGCCTCCAGAATAGCTGGGATTACAGGAGTCCACCACCATGCCTGGCTAATTTTTTGTATTTTTAGTAGGGACAGGTTTTACAATGCTGACCAGGCTGGTCTCAAATGCCTAACCTTGTGATCCATCCGACTTGGCCTCCCAAATTACTTTAACATAATTACATTGTTTTTTAGACATAATGTCATTGCACACTTAATAGACTACAGAATAGTGTAAACATAACTTGTATATGCATTGGAAAAATATTTTGTGTGAGTCACATGCTTGTGATATCAATATTATTGCCGTGGTCTGGAACCAAATCCTCAAAATCTCTAAAATATGCCTATATAAAATTGTTATTTACCATTTTAAAATGACACTATTTTTAAAATAAGTATTTGCAGAAGTAATTGAATTAAGAATATAGAGATTCAATCATCCTTTTTAGGATGGGTCACATAAATCCAATGGCAGGTGTCCTTATGAAAGAAAAGTAGCGAGCTGTGAGACACAGAGACGCAGAGGAGAAGACAACGTAAAAAGCGCAGCAGAAATCTTATGCTTGTATATTACTTCTCTTACTTCTGATTGATGAAAATATCCATTAAGAAGAAATATATTGAAGTGGAGAGAAACTATCAGAAAAAAACCTAATGGCCCTCATGTGGAAATTGTTATGTGTAAAAATTCAGAATACATATCCAATGATATTCCAGTGTAGGGCTATTTGGTTCAACTCCTGTATTACTTATACCATTCTCCTCTTTCTCTTTGTATTTTGAGGCAGTAGCAGTAATTTGGAAACTATTTTTTAGCAATTAAAACAATATTGAATTGCCAGACTCTAATTCAAATATTTTACTACCTTTTACTATTGATTAAGGCTGCATATATCTTCAGAAGTATAGAATATTTTTAGTTCTGTGTTTATATTAGCTATATTGAAATATCAATTTTATTATTTGCCAGTTTGATTCCTATAAAGAATGTAACTTAAAATACTCATAGATATGAATTTGAAGATTATTTTGATATCACAAAAAGAATCCATTGGTCTTAAGACAAATGGCGCAAGTAATGAACAGAGCTGCACAGAGCATGCATGGATAAGCATTTCTAAGCATGTAACGCTAATTATATATGAGTGGTACACTCTCATAAACACAAAAGACAGTGGACTTAGTGCAGGTACAAAAGGGAAACAGTTGCCTAATTTTTAATTCCATTTATTGTATCACATCTTCTGTTAATTATTTTACTTTCAGTAAATTACAAATGTCTAATATTGGTAGTAAAAAAAAGTATATTTTGTTGCTCTTACTACTATATGTTTTAAATCTTATCACTTAGATAAAACTAAAATATTTCTAGAAATTGTTGATTAAATGTCTAATAATATCAATAGTAATAAAAGGACCATATTCCCTAAATCATTATAAGAGCATTATGTACAATTAGTCATTGGTCTTTATAAAAACTCTATAAACCTAGTATAATATCAAGCACAGTTGACAGATTAAAAATCATAAAGAAGAGGCTATGTAACTGATTTAATTAATGCAGTTAGTAAGTGGCAGTCAGTATTTGAACCCATGACTTCTGGTTTCAAGGTCTGGGCTCTTGAACTTGCATCTATAAAGATTTAGTCTAAAGATCCAACTTTGCCTCCACTGCTAAAATTGAAACCAGATCGATAATGAGACTATATTTACAGCTCTAAGTCTTCCACGTCCAGAGCACCACAGAGCCACAATATCACAAGCTGAGTGTAACATGTTTTCTGCTGAGCAGAAGACTATGTTACTGCTGAGCAAAAGAAACAAAAGCACAAATGAACAGGCTGATATCACTTGTAGAAAAGTGGAAATCAATAAAGTAAAAATGGACTATTGATTTTGTGGATTATTGTTTGCTAGAGGTATCTTCATTTGCTTTATTTATTTAGTTTATTGTTTCTTAACCAGGTCTAAAGTGTTTTGGATATATCAGAGATCTATAGCAGATTACTCACAATCTTAAAGTGTTTTTATTTTCTGTCTATCAATGCCCCTTGTTCATTTGCTAAACATGGGTCTTTCATATATCCCCACCCAACTAGTGTTGCGAGTTTTAGCCAAACCCAACCAAACAAAGAAAAAGCATTCTATTTTTTATATAAACATATGAATATTTACAGTCTGAAAATTAAAGTAATGGTCCTTGCGTCAGTGTTAATTAAAATTGTATTACTAACAATCTGAAATTTTATATTAACATTTTAACCATTGCTTACTAAAGTTCATTAATGTCATATAGAATGTGTATTTCTAAGTTCAATTAAATTCTACTTTTAGGTAAACAAGCTTTTTTTTTTTAGTTTATATGTGTTATGTACAATATTCAGAACACATGTATACTAAAACATCGATGAGTTAATCTAAAATTTAACTTTAGCTGAGCATTCTATATGTTACTTGGCAAATGTACTACTCAGTCCAACGTAAATTTGTGGGGCTATCAGGAAAGTCACGCTGAATCTAAATGTAAAGAATAATGCTTTTGTTTCATTTCAAAATGTGTAATTTACTAGTCATGTGTGCCCTTGCATCACTTTACCCATTTGATACTTTGTCCCATTGGTTAAAAAAATGGAATCATGAGATGCCCCTCTCCCCAACCTGGCAATTGAAGAAAGTATACTAAAGAAATAGTTTAAAGAAAATTTAAAATGTTATAGGTAGGAACACAAGAGTACTTATATTTTCAATATATTTTATACAAAATAACATTTACAGAAAGGGATACAATTTTCCATCACACATCTCATATTATTGTTGACAGTGGTCTTTAACCACATGGCACTTAATTTACTCATGAACTCTACAGTGGCTAATGAGTTTTGTATAATGAGAGTTAAAGCACTGACTCCTCTCACACAGTTGGGGTGACCATTAGTAAATGCCCTCTAAATAATTGTCATTAATATATTTTGAAAGAAGCTTGATATTCTTTTTCCCTCAAAATGCAGTTGCGGCACAGAAGATAATATCTTAATATTTGCCTGAGAAAATGTTTTTTCTGAAACTTTAAAAAAAAAAAAACTCTACGTAATTGGTGAAGAAATCTATACCAGCAAAGATATACTAATTGCCATATTACTGTAAATTATAGTATGCTTTATAAAAGATAATTTTCCTGACTATGAAACACATTTTTACCATTAAAATGATTTCTGACTTTTACCCTGCTATTATAAATTCATGAAAATGATTCTGCCAGACGTCCACACAGTGGCAAATTGGAATCCCACGGGAAATGATCTTTAAATTAAGACACTGTCAGTGTGTTCCAAGTTTCATTTAAAGGCCTGGGAATTTCTTTGTAGTGTGTGATAAAGGAAATCACAAATCTTTTAAAGCATCTGGATTGAATTAAAACTATTAATGAGAGAAATGTGTAATAACTACATTCTATGATGTTTAATTACAGCCACCATGTTTTTATTAATTCTTTCAAAAAATATCTGTGGAGACATCCTATGTGACAAGCATCATGCTAGATGCTGTAGGAAACACAAAGAAAATCAGCCTCAAAATTTAAGGGCATTATAATGCAGTGAGAGATTTACTTAATGCGTGTCTACAAATGTTAGATAGCTAATGTTGACTATTTTTCCATGGGAATAACATTAAAAATTATAAAAATTATATTTTTAGCCAAGCAAAATTTTAATCAATCCTTGTAAAACTGTTAAACTAATTTGTTTCTCCTGTCATCCAACATGATTAATAACAAGTTGAAGAGTAAACGGAATTATATATAATATTAAGAAAAAAATTTCAAATAATTTTCATCCACTGTCTTCTTAAGGAGATATGTTTATATACACTTATTCATATTATTCTAAGCCTATCTCTTATGCTTTTTGTTCTTAAACAAATTTCTAATTCACTTCTTTTCTATTCTAGACATCGTGTATAACTGTGCTTGTGTTTGTGAATCTGTGTGTATTTTAGCATACAAATGTCTGAGACCATGCTCATGAAAAACATAGATCATCAACTTATACTAACCATATCTCCCATTTAATTATTAATGTTCAGCAAAAGTTGAACAGGTTGTGAAGATGTACACATAATGGAGTGATGTTACCATTTCTTAAGAAATTGTAAGTTTCTAAGTTCTAAGTTCACTATATTGGAAACTGTTTAGCATATTTTAACCAATAAATTCATGTGGAAGGTTTGTTAATTTCTAAGGTTAGCAGGAACAGTTGGAGAAATGTGCTATACTTCAACTTTTTCAAAAATAAAGGAATTTCTTTGGTCATATTGTAATTAAAAAAAAATGGATGGAAAAATAGAAGCGCCTTTATTGTCAAAATTGGATAGGTAAGAGGATTTGTTTCTGGTTTTCTTGACTCATATTCTAAAAACAAAAGAAAATCAATCATGATTATTCCAAATAAGTGACTATAATTTTAGAGAGTAAGGGATTTGGATGACAGATAAAACATATTTTTATATAAAGATAATTTCTAATAACCTATATAAGACGATATAATTACAGGAGTATTTACAGTCTAAAAATTAAATAGACATTGAGTTACAGTTTCTTAAAATTTTATTACTAACAATCTGAAACTTTATATTAACATTTTAAGTATTAATTATTAAAGTTCATCGTGTGGAAATTATCATGCAGCATTAGTATATGTAATGTCATATATATTCTAAATATATAAATTTCTACTATTACTAAAGGAAATGTGAGGGGGCTAAATTGGCCTTTAAAAGGAATAAAAACAATTAAATTAGAACGTGTATTCTGCTATTTAATCTTTGTTAAGGCTGTTACACATATAAAATATTATTTTATCAGGCTTTTTTATATAATTGAAGCCATAGTATATAGAGATGATACGGTTAGATTATCTCTACTCTGAAATGTTTGAAACCAGAGGTGTTTTAAATTTCAAATTTTGGAATATTTGCGTATATCATAATGCGATATTTTGAGAAAAAGACCCAAATCTACACAAAATATTTATTTATGTTTTATATGTACCTTATACACATAGCCTGAAGAAAAATTTATTGCCAAATTGATACACTCCCTTTTTTCCTATATTTCCACTATGTTTCATATAGACACAGCTTCATATTCAGAGATGAATCCTTTTCTACTATTTTTATACTAACTTTATAGCTATAATTACTCTTGACCATAGGTTTCAGAATAGCATTAACTTCTTGCAAGCTGTTATTAAGTAATATCAGGAAGCCAAATCATTCTCAGTTCAATTTCCAGTAGAGGTAATCCTCCCTCATTTATCTGACTAGTAAATTGGAAAGAAAAAAAAATGCCTACAACCTAACAGCATGAAGATTAAGTGTAATGAAAATACGCCAGATATTTGTATAAAATGACAAATGTCGGTTTTTGAATATTTGGTTCCCATTAAATTTAATGTATATTACTTGAGACAAATGGCAATATTTGGCATATTTATCATTGTAAATTGAGGAGTTTTGTCTGTCTTTACTGAAAATATTTTACATGCTTTGGGCAGGACAAGGAGAGTCTCTGTTTACTCAATAAATTTTCCATTTCTAAAAGCTGAATTTCATTTTTTAAATAATTGACTGTATAGGTTATTTATAAAGTGTTTTTTTTCTTAAGTCTGAGGTTTAGGAGAAAATATTAGTCTTATTATTTAATGTCCAACATTTCATTTTCACTAAGCAAGAAGAGTAAATAAAATTTTTAAATAAGTTAATAACTAACTATTCTGTGTCACACAAAGTTTGAAATGTATTATTTCACCACGTACCCAATAACAATTACACTCAAAAATAAAACAAACTCATGTCATGGGGGTTTGTTGTACAAATTATTCTGTCACTCAGGTATTAAGTCTAAAATCCAATAATTACTTTTTCTGTTCCTCTCCCACCTCCCACCCTCCACCCTCAGATAGGCCTTAGTGTCTGTTTTTTGGATTTTGGGGTTTTTTTTCCATCTTTTTGTCCATGTGTTCTCATTATTTAGCTCCCTCTTAAGTAAGAACATGTGGTATTTGATTTTCTGTTCCTATATTAGTTTGATAAGGATAATGGCCTCCAACTCCATCAAATTTTGTGTGAAACATATGATCTCATTCTTTGTTATGGGTGCATAGTGTTCCATGGTATATATGTGACACATTTTCTTTTTCTTTTTTCACTTTTATTTTAAGTTCAGGGATACAAGTGTGGGTTTATTACGTAGGTAAACTTGTGTCATGGAGGCTTATTATATAGATGATTTCATTGTCCAGGTATTAAGCCTAGTGCCCATTAGTTATTTTTTCTAATTATCTCCCCCTTCTCACTCTCTACCCTCTGTAGACCCCAGTGTGTGTTTTTCCCTCTATGTGTCTTTATCCAGTCTACCATTGATAGGCATTTAGCTTGATTCCTTGTCTTGGCTATTGTGAATAGTTCAATGAACGTATGCATGCATGTGTCTTTATGATAGAACAATTTACATTTTTTGAGTATACACTTAGTTATGATATTGTTGTTTCAAGTGGTAGTTATGTTTTTAGCTCTTTGAGGAATTTTCATACTACTTTCCACATTGTTTGAACTAATTTACACTCCCACCAACAGTGTATAAGCATTCCTTTTTTCCCTAAATCCTTGGCAACATCTGTTATTTTTTAGCAATTTAATAATAGCCATTCTGACTGGTGTGAGACAATGTCTCATTGTAGTTCTGATAGTCACTACTTTAATTGTTAGTGATGTTGAACTTTTTTACATATGCCTGTTGGCCGCATATATGTCTCACTTTGGAAAGTGTCTGCTTATTTCCTTTGCCCACTTCTTAAGGGGATTTGCTTTTTTTTCATGTAAATTTGTTGGTTTCTTACAGATGCTGGATATTAGACCTTTGTAAGATGCATAGTTTGCAAATATGTTTTCCTATTCTGTAGGTTGTCTGTTTACTCTCTTGGTAGTTGTGCTTTCTGTGCAAAAGCTCTTTGGTTTAATTGGACCCCATTTATCAATGTTCACTTTTATTACAATTGCTTTTGGCATCTTTGTCATGAAATACTTGCCAGTTCCTGTGTCAAGAATGATATCGCACAGGTTGTCTTCCAGAGTTTTATAGGTTTGTATTTTACATTTACATATTTAATTCATTTTGAGTTGATTTTTTATATGGTGTAAGGAAGGGGTCCAGTTTCAACCTTCTGCATATGGCTAACCAGTTGTCCCAGTATCATTTGTTGAACAGAGAGTCCTTTCTACATTGCTTTTGTCACCCTTTTTGAAGATCAGTTAGTTGTAGGTGTGTGGCCTTATTTCTGGGCTCTCTATTCTTTTCATTGGTTTCTGTGTCTGATTTTGTACCAGTACCATGCTGTTTTGATTACTGTAGGTCTGTAGTATAGTTTGAAATCAGGTAGTATGATATCTCCAGCTTTGTTCTTTTTCCTAGGATTACCTTTGCTATATGGGCTCATTTTAGGTTCCATATGAATTTAAGATAGTTTTTATCTATTTGTGTGGCATATGCCATTTGTCATTTGATAGGAATAGCTTTGAATCTATAAATCTCTTTGGACAGTATGGCCATTTCAAGGATATTGATTCTTTCCATGAGCATGGCATGCTTTTCCATTTGTTTGTGTCATCTCTGATTTATTTGAGCAGTGTTTTTTAATTCTTCTTGTAGAGATCTTTCACTTTCTTTGTGGCAAATGTAAATGGAATTGCTTTCCTGATTTGGCTGTCAGGATTGACTGTTCGTGTATAGGAATGCTAGTGATTTTCTTACATTGATTTTATATCTCAAGAGTTGGCTGAAGTTGTTTATCAGCTTAAGGAGCTTTTGGGCTAACACTATACAATTTTCTAGATATAAGATTATGTCATCTGCAAACAGGGATATTTTGACTATGTTTCTTCCCATTCAGATGCCTTTTGTATCTTTCTCTTGCCTGACTGTTCTGGCCAGAACTTCCAATACTGTAGAGGACTACGTGCTCGCAAAAGAGACGTTCCCAATAAATGATAAATCCTGCTCTTGCAAACGAAGCAGGGCATTCCCGATAAGTCCTGCTCTTGCAAACCAAGCAGGGCATTCCTTCCCTGTAAACAGGGAGGACAAAGGAGCCAGCTGAAAACAGCAGACCCTGGGGGCTTGTTTATGTGTAAACATCTTGAAAATCCAGAAAGTCAGGGGAAGGTCAGAAAAACAACAATGTGTCTTGTGACTTGGCAACATTCCACAAACGACTGTATAAAATAAAGCAGAGTGTGCCATTTGAGGCAGTCGCCATGTTTATCTTGTCTTGTGTTGTCTTGTGTGTTCATTCCTTTGTTTAGGAAACACGCGGACCCCAACACAATACTATGTTGAATAGGAGTGATGAGAGAGCATATTTCCCTAGTGCTGATTTTCAAGTGGAAAGTTTCCAGCTTTTGCCCATTCATTATGATGTTGGCTGTGGTTTGTCATAGACGACTTTTATGATCTTGAGGTATGTTCCTTCAAAAACTATTTTGTTGAGAGTTTTTAACATAAAGCGATATTGAATTTTGTGGAAAATCTTTTCTGTATCTATTGAGATGATCATGTGGTTTCCTTCTGTTCTTCTGCTTATGTGATAAATCACATTTATATAGTTGCGTACCTTGAACCAGCCTTGCATCCCACGAATAAAGCCTTCTTGATCAATGTGGATTAGCTTTTTCATGTGCTTCTAAATTGGTTTACTAGTATTTTGTTGAGGATGTTTACATCATTGTTCAGCAAAAGTATTGGCCTGAAGTTTTCTTTTTTGTTGTTGTGTCTCTGTTAGGTTTTGGTAGCAGGATGACACTGGTCTCAGAGAATGAGTTAGGGAGGAGTACCTTTTCCTCAATTTTTGTGAATAGTTTCAGTAAAAGTGGCACCAGCTTTTTGCTGTACATCTTGTAGAATTTGGCTGTGAATCCATCTGATCTTGGGCTTTGATTAGTTGGTAGGCTATTACTGATTCAATTTTGGAGCTTATTATTGATCTGTTCAGGAATTCTTCACTTTTCCAGGTTCAGTTTTGGGTGTGTCTATGTTTCCAATAATTTATACATTTCTTCTAGATTTTCTAGTTTATGTGCGTAGAATTGTTCATATTAGTCTCTGATGGTTATTTAGATTTCATGGGGTAAGTGGTAATATCCTTGCTGTTGTTTCTAATTGAGTTTATTTGGATGCTCTCTGTTTTCTTATTTTTTAGTCTGAACTACTGACCTATCTTACTATTTTTTTTTTTTTTTTTAAAGAGGGCCCCTGGATTTGTTGATTTTTAAAATAGTTTTCATGTCTCAGTACCCTTCAGTTCAGCTCTGATTTTGGTTATTTCTTGTTTTCTGTTAGCTTTGGGTTGTTTTGTTCTTGTTTTTCCAGTTTTTTTTTTTTTTTTTTTTTTTTTTTTTTTTCAGTTGTGATATTGGGTTACTAATTTGAGAGCTTTCTAACTTTTTGATGTGCATATTTAGTGTTATAAATTTTCCTCTTGATACTGTCTTAACTATGTTCCAGAGATTCCAGCATGTTGCATCTTTGATCTTATTAGTTTCAAATAACTTCTTGATTTCTGCCTTAATTTTAATATTTACCCCAAAGTAATTCAAGAGCCAGTTGTTTAACTTCCATGTAATTGTACAGTTTTGAGCAATGTTCCTAATCTTGATATCCAGTTTTATTACGCTGCAGTCTGAAAGAGTTGTTGGTATGATTCCAGTTATTTTGCATTTACTGAGGATTGTTTTATGTTTTATTGTATGGACAATTTTAGAGCATTTGTCATGTCACCATGAGAAGAATGTATATTTTGTTCTTTAAAGGTAGAGAGTTCTGTAGATGTCTATCAGGTCCCTTTGCTCCAGTGTTGAGTTCAAGTGTTGAATATCTTTGTCAATTTTCTGCCTCAATGATCTGTCTAATACAGTCAATAAGGTGTTGATGTCTCCCACTATTATTGTTTGGGAGTCTAAGTCTCTTTGGCAGTCTCTAAGAACTTACTTTATGCATCTGGGTGTTCCTGTGTTGGGTGCATATATATTCAGGATAGATAGGTTGTCCTGTTCAAGTGAATCCTTTATACCATTATACAATGTCCTTCTTTATGTTTTTTTTTTTTTTAATTTTTGTTAGTTAAATGTCTGGTTTTTTTTTTTTTTGAAATTATGTACATAACCCCTGCACCCCTGCTTTTTTCTGTTTTCTATTTGCTTGGTAGAGTATTCTGCACCCCTTTATTTTGAACTTATTGAAGTCACTGCATTTCAGATAGGCCTCTTGAAAACTTTTGCTGTAGGGGTCTTGATTTTTTTTTTTTTTTTTTTTTTAATCAAGCTGCCACTCTGTACCTTACCATTGGAGGATTTAGCCCATTTACACTCAAGGTTAGTATTGATATGTGTGAATTTGACCCTGTCATCATGTTGTTAGCTGGTTCTTTTGCAGACTTATTTGTGTTGTTGCATCATAGTTTCACTGGTCTGTGTATTAAATGTATTTTTCCAGTGTTTGGTAATGATTTTTCTTTTCCATATTTAGTGCACCTTTCAGGAGCTCTTATAAGGTAGGTCTGGTGGTAACAAATTCCCTCAGCATTTGTTTGTCTGAAAATAATCTTATTTCTCCCTCACTTATGAAGCTTAGTTTGGCTGGATATGAAATTCTAGGTTGGAATTTCTTTTCTTTAAGAATGTTGAATGTATGTCCCCAATCTCTTCTGGCTTGTAAGGTTTCAGCTGAGAGGTCTACTGCTAGTCTGATGGGATTCTTTTTGTAGGTGACCTGTCCTTTCTCTCTAAATGCCTTTAACATTGTTGTTTGTTTAAAAAAATAAGAAAGAGAAAGAAAGAAGAAAGCAAGAGAGAGAGAGGGAAAGAAAGAAAGGAAAGAAAGAAAGGAAAGAAAGAAAGAAAGAAAGAAAGAAAGAAAGAAAGAAAGAAAGAGAGAGACAGAGAGAGAGAAAGAAAGAAAAAGAAAGAAAGAAAGAAAGAAAGAAAAGAAAAGAAAGAAAGAAAGAAAGAAAGAAAGAAAGAAAGAAAGAAAGAAAGAAAGAAAAGAAAGACAGACTCCAGCCAAATTAAATTTAAGTGTTTAATTGAAGAATGAATGGGTTGCAAATTGGGCAGCTCCCAGTGTCACAGCAGACTCAGGGAGACTAGTGCAGCCACATGCTGGAAGAAGATTTATAGACCAAAATAAAAGGGAGGAAGTGACATACAGAAATGGAAAGTGAGGCACAGAATGGCTGGATTGGTTACAACTCTGTGTTTGCCTTATTTGAGCACAGTTTGAACACTTGACAGTGTATGAGTGGTTGCTGAATGGCTGCTGTGATCAGCCAAGACCCAGCCACTGTTACAGGTGCAGATCCCCAAGTTAGGTTCTCAGTTTTGTCTACCTATTAAGTTAGGTTGTAGTTTGTCCACAGGGACTCAAATATAAAGGTTCGGAGTCTTTCTCAGGCCTTGTTGAGTTCACTTCAACAACATTTTTCTTTCATTTTAACCTTGGATAATCTGATGATTATGTGTGTTGGGAATGATCTTCTTATGAAGTATTTTGTGGGAGTTCTTTGTGTTTTCTGAATTTGGATACAGAACTCTCTAACTAATTTGGGAAAGTGCTCATGGATGATATCCTAAAATATGTTTTCCAAGTTGCTTCCATTCTCCCCATCTCTTTCAGGAAAGTCAGTGAGTCACGGATTCGGTGTCTTTACATAATCCCGTATGTCACAGAAGTTTTGTTTGTTCCTTTTAATTCTTTTCTCTTTATTCTCGTCTGACTATCATATTTCAGAAAGCCAGTCTTTAAGCTCTGAGGTTCTTTCCTCAGCTTGGGCGATTCTGCGTTAATACTTGGGATTGCACTGTGACATTTTTGTAGAGTGTTTCTGAGCTCTGTCAAGTTGGTTACATTCTTTTCTATAATGACTATATTGTCTGTCAGCTCCTTTATCTTTTTATTGTGACTCTTAGCTTCCTTAGGTTGGGTTTGAACATTCTCCTGGAACTCAGTGATCTTCATTTCTATTCATATTGTGAATTCCATCTCTGTCATTTCAGTCATCTCAGCCCAGTTTAGAACCTTTGCTGGAGAACTAGTGCTATTGTTTGTAGGAAAGGAGACACCGACTTTTTTGTTGTCAGAGTTCTTACACTGGTTCTTTTCATCTTTGTGGGCTACTGTTTCTCAATCTTCGAAGTCGGAATTCCTTGAATATTTTTTGTTTGTTTGTTTTTAACCTATTTGATGACTTGGGGGATTTGACTGTGGCATAAGGTGAGTTCAGATGACTGGCTTTATTTCTGGAAGAATTTAGGAGGCCTAAGCTCAGCTTAGGAACCATTACGTGTGTACTCTATCTCTGGGGAACTGGTTTTGGGCCCCTGCTTTGACCTCTGGCTCCTCAATTTAGGAACTTCCTGTGCTAGGACAGTCATGGCACTTTTGGACTGCTGGGCACAACATTCCAAAAGTAGTGCCAGCCAAAGCACTTTGTAGGGCAGTGGCCTCAGAATCTACCCACATTTGCATGTGCCAGTTGCAGTTGCAGCTACAACATGACGGGATACACATTCATTGGTTGTGGCAAGGCGCTAGCAGGTGCTGGCATGCTGGCTTCCATTTGGGCATTTGTGGCAAGAATATGGCTCAGCAAGGACAGAGGGGCTCCCCCGCGGGTGGCGGTGTTTGCTTCTCTGTGCATGTTGTTGTAGGTTGCAGTGGCCACTCAGGGTGAGGGTTGTCTGCTTTTATCCACGCCTTGTATCGTGCTAGTGGCAATTTCAGCACAGGGGTGGGGTGCTGCTGGTTATGGATTTGACGGGGTCTGACAACAATGGCAGTGCAGCAAGGAGAGGGGTATGGGGTGCACTCACTCAGGCAGCAGTGACATGGCAGGGTGCACATTCATATCCATGTTGGTGGAGAAGGAAATATCAGGTCTTCGATGCACACACGCACCAGCAAAGTGATGTGGGGGGTGGCTGTGGGCGACTGCATGTGGCATAGGGAGGCTGAAATGGGAGAAGGGAGCTGGTGGGTCCCTTGCAGCTGTTCTGCGGGAGCACTCTGCCCATCAGGCATGATCTGCTAGTCCAGAAGCTATGATGTAGGCACAGGAAGCACTTGGGGGCTGCACTGCAAGAAGCTGAGATCTTGCTGGGGCCCTGGGAGATGCCAGCAGACTGAGAGATACTCAAGTTTAAGTTTTACTGGCCTGGTCTGATGAGCAAGATCGTCCTGCTGAGTTCAGGTCTGACACATTTTTAGGGCTAAAGTCTCCTATGGGAGCAAGTCTAGCCTAGGGGGATGGTGACCCCTGCCATGCTCCACTACGTGCACCCCAACACCAAACACTCTGGTCTCTGCTGCAGCTGGAGTTTTGCTTCTACCACTTCTCTAAGCAGCTCTCCCTGAGAATTCAATTGTATATGGTGGTCAAGTGGTTTCCACCTGTTGGGACTCCAGAGGCCCATGGTGAGAGCAGGTTGCTTCTTGCCTGCTCAACTCACCCCTGTCCCAGGATTTGCTGTGGGCCAGGAATGAGTTATGATGTGTGATAGCTTAATGCATGGTTCCCAGTTTCCTCCCACTTCAGCCCAGCATCTTTGTCATCCCTCTGTTTGCTCTCAATGCCTTCCCTCTGAAGATCTGCTAGGGGCACACCAGTCTTCCCAATGCCCAGTTTCTCCGTGGGAGATGTTCCTTCTGGCTGCATCCAGTCAACCATTTTGCCCCCTCTAACAATTACACTTTCATATGCTGGAATGCATGCTTATGTTCATGTACCAGTTATCAGGACATGTAAGTAAAATATATTTTAACTGACATACATTCAAAACAAATTATAATTTCTATATGAAGCATGATATAGGCAGCCTTAAGTAAATTTCTTAAATTGCTAAAATTTATACTAACCAGATTTTGTCATGTATAATTCAAAACATAATAAAGTCACATTTAAACGTTATATATAAAATAAAATTGTAACAATTGTTTTTTAACTGAGGCTTGAGAAATTCCATTTAATCATTTATTTTTTAATTTTTTTTATTGAGAACTAAAAGCTATATATTTATGGCTATAACATGATGTTTTAATGTATGTTTACATTGTGAAATGGATAAACCAAGCTAATTAACATATGTGTTACTCATATAAAAAGTTAAATGAGGGAATTTTTAATGAACACAAAATATTATAGAATATATTATGTATTAATATATTTCTCCAGTGTTTTTAAAATGGGATGTGAATATATTTAAACGTCCAAAAGAATGCAATTGTGATATTGAATAAAATCATTGCTTGTTAGTGAACTCAAGAGATTCAAAATATTCTCTGAGCTGGCCTTTTCTAGAGTACCTTGTTTTTATCATTCTAGTTGTGTATTTTTCCTTGATTCTGTTTTGTTATGCCACTGCGCTATGTATCCTCAAACGGTCTACAGTAGAAAGATCAAATCCTTTGATTTAAACTGAGTTTCTTTCTTAGATTTATACTACTTAAATAAATCTTTATTTTTAATACACATATTTATCAATATATCTATTACTTTATTTCAAAGATTTCATTCTTTATTTTAGAAGTTTTAGATATTGACTTCCCTAAAAATTTCTGCACAGATCTGTAGTTTGTTACTCTGAAACTCCGGGTGTAGAACCTGTTCTTCATATATGACTTCTTTCATGGTTACATAAAAAGTATGAAAACAGTTATATATGCTTTTGGAATTAAGAAAATGAGATTGAGATGGTCTCAGAGAAAGTGTCCTCGGCATCATTGGTTATTAATGGTATCCCTGACGATTGTTATGAACATCCTATGCCTTGAGCAGCTATGGAGCTTTTAGTTTAAGCCAATCAAAACCATGTGTCTTTGGACAACATCTTAATGTAGGAAAGTGAACTTCTTTTCTCAGTTTGACATTCATGAGAAATATCTGGTAACCATAAATCATAATGACTGACCATATGTCCAGTTATTTCTTCAAAATTTGTTTTATAGTTTCTGAAGCATGAAAAACAAGAAATCTAGAGTTCAGTAAATCATGGGTATAATAATATATATAGCAATTTAAATCCAACAAAATTGTATATTCAGAGAAAAGTGGGAGAATCAAATTTAAGGTTTCTGTTTAAAATGAGCAGAGTTAAATGTTTTTTTTAAAGTCCTTATAGTTCACTGTTTATAGATATTTCTTTAGCCAAGAGTCCACTCTGTAGCAGAGATTTCTAGTTATAAAAGTTCTAAAAACAAGAATAAAAATGAAAAAAAAGCACAGGACAAAATATATATTTTAGACTCCAAATCTCTTCTGACATAATTCTGCCAGCATGTTGCAAGACTAAAAATGTTGAGACGAAAAGACACGGTGTTATCTCCTTTTTCAGAAAAGTTACCATTTCTTTGTATTTCATACAAATACACTTTTGATTATATAATAACAGCCAGTGCTGTTCCTTAGAGCTAGCTTTTCTAGAAAGTCTCTCTTCATTAAACAAAAATATTTTAAAACCATGCTAGGTACATACAGGTGTGTAGTGTGCTTGCTAGTAGCAGATGCAGCCCTTAAAAATGGCATATCCACAATAAAATGCAGTTGGAAAGGCAAAGTGGTAACATATAACACATTTACCTGGGACTTATTTTCACATATAAAGTAAGTAATACATAAAAAATATTTTCACATATAAAGTAGCAACAGTGTCAGCAGACCCTCAAACGTAAAGGATCCTCATAGAGATTGTGAGGAACAGCATCAGGCAGCGTGGTCTCTTTTCCTATTGGAAACCAGTATATTTTAGCTCTGCCATATTTGTAGGACTTAGTTGCATATTCAGAATCCTTTTAAAGATGTGAAGAATTCTCTTGATTTTTCTTTCTATTACAGTTCTCCCATCAAACAACCCCACATAGCTGAGGCCCAAAGGAATCTGAGTCTTTATGTCAAGATTAACTTGTGCTCATCCAGAAAGTAGAACTACAGGGCAGGCTTTGAAATAGTCTTTCAGGAGTTATTACATGTTGATACTGGTTTCCTGGAGGCACAAGCTCAGGAGGAAAAGCCATTGGTGTTTGATGGTTTTATAAGTGATACTGAGCTCTAATTCTAATGAACCAGAGGTAGAATATCAACTCGCTCTAGGTACATCAGATGTGCAGACATGAACCCACCATGACTGTCAGCAGAACAGTGGAGAGGGCCTTCTGACTCACCAACAGTGCTTTGCTGGCATGCTTTGTACTACAGACATCACCCAAATTTTGGTAAGAATGATGGAATCACTAGGAACTCCCTACCCCTGCTTGCGTTTAACAAGTATTGCAGAACGATTTTCCAGTTAGTTCCTACCACAAAAGCCCTCTCACTCGTAAAGATGCATTCCAGAAAAGAGAGCTTAGAAGGATGAAGGGTGCAACACCATTAAAGTGTGGTGCAAAATACATGTTTGTAGTCTCCAAGGCGGTCAGATCAAAGACTTTGAGTTAAATTTCCATTAAGGCAGAGCTTGGTAACACCATTATCTGAGAGAGCCATTTAGATGATGTGATCTGAAATATTAGAGCCGAATGCAATTCAAGCAGAAGAAATGTGCTCTCTGCAGTGTGCAACAGCCACAAGCTGGGCTGGGTTCCTCCAGCAGAGGCAAGTGGCTTGGCTGAAGAATGGACTTAATGTGCAAATTGGGTGTGCTGATCAGAGATAGAACTCTTTAGCTGGCTCATTCCTCAGCACAGTAATATAGTCTTAGAAAAAAACATCACTTCAATTTGGAATGAAACTAAAAGTTTTTGTGTTTGCAATGTTTTCACACTGTGATGCTGAGTCTCTCCCTGTCTCACTGAATTCTGCTTCTTATGGTCCTCATTGCAAAAAAGGAAAACAACAAAAACAATTCCACATATGATTTATAGTGGTTACGAATGTTTTTAGCACATTGTGATATGCTCAATTTTATTCTAGCAGCTTGCAAATAAATAAATGAATATACAAATGGAGAAATGAATGAATGAGTGAATGAAAATATCCCAAATATTTTGATGTTGCTATTTACCTGCCCTAAATCTCAAGGTCTGACCTGAAAGGTTTGTGCATTTTCCCAAAGCATCTAATGTTTCCCTTGCAACAGAATCCAGAGAAGGGCATTTGCCTGTATCAAATGCTAAATCAATATGCTCTGACTCATTTTTATAATCCTTATTGTCTTCCTTTATGCATCTTATTTTCAGTTGTATCCTTAAGGTAGTTTTTCTTCTATGCTCCAATAAGAACATCCTACATAACCCATCACCACTTTCTTAACACTTTCCCCAATGTACTGTAACCATGGGTTTCTTTGTTCCTTTTTCTACTAGAATTAAAAAATTCAGAGGTCAGAGATTATTTATTTTTGTACATTTTGACTGTCACATAAAAGATGCCCAGTAAATATTTCTTGAATGAAAATTGAAAGACAAGTCTAAGCATAGATGGATAATAGCTTGACTGGGAACTCGAAATTTCAGAGTGGATTTGTTTTGTTCATTGACAAGAAGAGCAATGGACTGTACCACTTAATTAATCAGTATAGATTTATTACTGTGCATGCTCTACAGAGACCAGCAACAGGCTGAGCCCCAGGTGCAGGGCAATGAGTTGGCAGATTTTCTCCTGCTCCCATGTTAGCCCATCATCCTTCTTATCCCAAAAGGGAGGATAATAAATTATGATAGTATGACAGCTACTTCTGCCTACTGTTAAGCATGTCATAAGTTGTTACATCATAGTTCTATTGAATAAAAACCTCTGTAGTTTTAAAACATTATAAAATATGAATGAACACACACTTTTTATGCGTTATTTTTGTATAAGCAGAGCTGTTTTAACTGTGGAAGGGAATGTGATATGAGTGACTCAAAAATAAAATCTTATATCAAAATAGCTCCCTCAGTGACCCTATCTAAAACTGTGACCTAAATACTCAACTGAAATTAGAAAAATAAAGTTTAAATGCAAGTGATACAAGAAAGAGCTAATGATGTGAGACATTTTCAGTCCCAACTATCTAACCTTAAATTATGAACAAAGACGTGCGAGGTTGAAAGGGATATTAGAGGTGACAACACTGCAATACAAACAAGTACAATCATATTTTTCATTGCCACACAATAGTGAGGGACAGATAAGACTACAACACAAATATGTTGTTACCTAATAAAAAAATTATCCAAGCTAAGCACAAACACAGGATAGTATAAGATAATGTATATGGGATGTAGAAACAGAATGTCCTAGCTCTTGTGCTAGGTGGCTCATTTACTACCTGTATGATATAAAATCTCTGAGCCATAGTTTTCTCACCTATACTGTGAAGATATATTCAACTTCAAAATATGTATAAATATTAAATAAGATAATTTATATGAATGAATTTTTATAAATGGGAAAGCATACATATACATATGTACACACATGTATGTATATATGTATATGTGTGTGTATAATTCAGAAATTATAAAACCATATATATATGTGTGCATGTATAGGTATATACATACATATATGCATGTGCATTTATATGCATGTATATATATACACATATACACACATATATAGGTACTATAATTTCTAAATTATACATACATATATACAAACATATATGTGTGTACAGACATACAAATTGTATCGAAATATACATATGTATATACATACACACACACACACGGTATTATAATTTCTGAAGTCAAATTTTATGAAACCAATTGTTCCCTTCTTAAAAATTTGCCTTCAGTGTCTTTTTAAAAATATATATAACATTCTATTTATTTAACAAATTCCTTCATAAACATGAATTTCAGTGATTTGCTAAGTTACTTATTACTAATAAGTCCCATATCCTTCCTCTGTAAAAATTTAGTTATATTTTCTCTTTCAATATTCAATATTGTTTGGCTGTGTACCCACCCAAATCTCATCTTGAATTGTGGTTCCCAAAATCCCCATGTGTCATAGGAGGGACCCAGAGAAAAGTAATTTAATCATGGGTAAGGTTATCCTCATAGTGTTCTCATGATAGTGAGTGAGTTCTCATGAGATATGATGGCTTTATAAGGGACTTTTGCCCCTTTTTCTCAGCATTTCTCTCTCCTGCCGCCATGTAATGAAGGATGTGTTCGCTTCCCCTTCCACCAGGATTGTAAGTTTCCTGAGGCCTCCCCAACCATGCTGAACTGTGTGTCAGCTAAGCTTCTTTCCTTTATAAATTACCAAGTCTGGGGTATGTCTTTATTAGCAGCATGAGAACAGATTAATGCAGTATTTTTATAAGAATTAAATAATGTTGTGCACAAAAAAATTAATGCAGTATTTTTATAAGAATTAAATAATGTTGTGCGCTAGGATTTGTCTAGTGTATAGTAATAGCTAACCAAATATTAGGCTTCTTTCTATTCCCTTCCTTTTGTTTTTGAATTTGTGGCTGCTGATTTTCATTGTGGTGATCGCCTCGAGTTCTTTCCAACTTTCAGCATGATTATTTTGTATAGCTCAGAGAGGAAGTATTTATCCCATCTTATGGGTATTTGGTGTCTAAGGTCAGATTCCACATGGAGAAAGTAGTAATCAATTAGATGAATCTTAAGCAGTAAAGAAATATCAGTATAATGGGTTACTGAAGCCCTCTGTGCACAATGACCTGGATAGCATTTGGCTATCTCCTGCCTCTATCATATTCCTCTCTAAAGAAGTCCATCTAACTGAAATTAGAATAAAGGCAGGGATAAGAATGATGGACAATCTTAACTGCTTCCTGCTGACAGAGTGTGCTGTTTTGGAAAAAGAGCAGTCAGACTTCCCTCAGAGGCCCATCTAGGGGTCCCCATCAAAAGGGGTTCATTGTTTGAGGCTTCAGTTCCATGACCACTTGGTGTTCGAGGGCCTGAAGGTGAGAAGAGATAAACTGGGTTGTTGAAAGACATGTATCAAAATGAAACAAGGAGGTAAGGACAGCTAAAAAGTCCAGAGGCTACTGATGTACCCAAGTAACTGGTAGCTATAGTTATGCTTGCTAAGATTTGGTTATATGGGGCTTGGTTTTGGTTAGCTCTCTTGATATTACTTTCTGGCCTCCTTCCCCACTCCCCGCAAAAAACTCTCCTGATTATTGGCACCATATTTAATCCCATCACCTGACCCTATTTACAGGACAATTGCTGAGAACTAGAATACCAATCCAGATTTGTACATTGCCCATCCCTTCTGTTTCTTGTGAGCTTCAGCCAGAGATCACTGATTGGTTCACAGGAATAAGCAGGGTTAGTGTAAAACGTAGGATAAAAATGTAAAAACAACAAATGAGTCTAGAATTTAATGACAAATATATGATAAGGTTGGAACATAATATTTGTCTCTTCAGTGCTCATTTTTATTAAAAACACATACTGATAGAACTGGGTTGTTTGCAAAATAAACTTTAGTCTTATACTTGGCCTGGTTATTTGCATAAAGTACAGCAAGACTATTTTTAGGTAGGCTTTTAAAATTGGCTTTGATGGAACTTTGTTCCTCAAGGAATCTCAGATAAAACTTCTAAAAGCCAAGCCCAGACATGGGTCTATACCTGCAAATACCTATAAGTTGGGTGAATTCCACTCTTCTCAAGGTCCCAAGAATATGTGGTTCCCAGGCCTGTTAGAAAGTGACATTATTAACTTACTACCAGTTAAGAAACCTGTACGGGTACTGTGTAGACAAAGTATGAGGCCAGTTTTCCAAAGGGACTTTTATCAGCTCTGCAGGTTGAGCTTGACACCTTAAAGTGAAGCAAACCCTTCCAGTCAAAATCTTGGTAAAACAAATAGTTTCTCTAATTGGGTACTGTTGCAAAAGAAAATGGAATCTTATTGCTCTGAGTCAAATGACCATATTGCCATAAGTTAAGAATACTCACAGATAGTTTACAAATTCTAGAGAAACCAGACAGAGAGAAACAAACATGCTCAAAGTTTTGTTCACAGGAGTCCACCTTACTCAATTCTTAAAGACTGTAAATAGCTCAAAATAAAAGTTTATTTGAAAGACAAAACCAACATCAGAAATGTTTTAAGAAAAAGTTAAAAAAGATTACTTCAGTTTTCTATTAGTTGATTGCTCTTGATAATTGTGAATATATCAGCTCCTTGTTAGTCCTGTATGTTTTTCCTTTATGCCAATGCCACAATCTCCAAAGTCGTCAGAAACCTGCATTCAAGAGCCCCTGTCAAAATACTATAGTTGATTGTAAACCATCTTTTGAAGAGGATCAAAGCAAGACAATTGTCTATAAATAAAAAAATATCCAGAGTAGTTACAATCGAATACATGATTGACAGAGTAATTTGGTTATCTCTGTGGATTATAATAACATAACACCCTTAATTATGATTAATAGCATACATTCAGACATTCAAACCTGAGAAATTCCACACAATTTTGGAATATATATTACTATTATTCACTAAAATATAACCTGAAGAAGATTAAACATCAATTTTGGCAATCCCACAAACCTACACATTTCAGATAATCCTGTTTACCTCTCTTCTGGATGCTCCAGGGGCCTTCTGTAGCATCCAAAAGGTAGTGGTCATGAAAGATAATATTGTAGCTGAAATTTTATTTGGGGGAGACTGTTAGATATGCTAGTGGATTAAAACACTTGATTTTATGAAATAGAATTCCAGATTGCCATAAGTTTTTTATTGTGCCAAAATGGCTGAAACACTTTAAAACAAGGGAAAAACGTTTTCTCATTAGCAGGAAATACTTAGCTTTCCAAACAATTTGTCTCCTGTTTTCTCTTTCTTTTCCTTGGCAGGGTATCCCCAAGGCAAGTGGAAATCTTTCATTATCTTATACTATTACATGAAAATCTTGTACAAGGGAGAGAAATCCAAATTTTACTCTTACATTTGCTTAATATCAACCCTAATTTTCTTTCTTTTTTTTTTATTTTTTTATTTTTTTTAGATGGAATCTCACTCTGTCACCAGGCTGGAGTGCAGTGGTACAATCTCAGCTCTCTGCAACCTCCGACTTCCTGGTTCAAGTGATTCTTCTGCCTCAGCCTCCCAAGTACCTGCGACTACAGGCATGTGCCACCACGCCCAGCTAATTTTTGCATTTTTAGTAGAGACAGTATTTCACCATATTAGCCAGGATGGTCTCAATCTCCTGACCTTGTGATCTGCCCACCTTGGCCTCCCAAAGTGCTGGGATTGCAGGTGTGATCAACCACGCCTGGCCCATCAACCCTAATTTTCTAGTAAAACCTTATAGAAAATTCTATCCAATCTTAACCAGGTTGACCATGAGGCAAGATTCTTATCAATCTTTTATAACTCTTTACAAATTTTACTGAAGAGTAGATTAATGCCTTAAGGAAACCTTCGGCTCTTATTTCAGTGCTCAATTTCCAGAAAAAACATATAATACCCTTTATAATTTAGTAATTGTTAACACTCATAATTTTTGTGCAAGATTAAATTTAGAAACCTTCCGTAAGTTACTTAAACCTTTAGCTTTATCTTATCTGATTTAAAACAATCCTTTAACCCTAGGCAAAAATTTACATTTCCATGCCTTCTTATAATCATTTTTTCTAAAAGCATATTTTATTCTTACACATCTTGCATGTAAATCTATTTTCAGTGGTCTCGATTACATGTTACAGTAGTACCTCTTAGCAATTTTTTATCTTTAATGTAAAATCTGGTAAGTTATTTTAATTATACACTAGGTGCCAATAAAGTTTGACTGCTTCCAGCATAGCCAAGGGAGTGGTTAATTCTATATATCCCCAGGCCTTACCAATTGTGAAGCAGGAAGGTGAAACAATTCTCAACAGCTAAAGAAGCAGTTTATAACCTTAAAATATTTAGTAAACCTAGTATCTAACCCATATAATTTAGGCCACTAACTTACATTGTAACGACATTTGTGTTTTACAAATAATCTTTAAAACTCTTTTTATTTCTTAAAGATTAAAGTCATATGAACTAAAAAGCATGACAGCTTGTACTTTTTCCTCAAAAATATTTGATCTAAGCACTTATTTTTCTTTAGGCCAATTAATAAGAACTCTTTTTTATAGACATTACACACAACACATATGTAACTACACGGACAGAAGAAGATACAGTAGTTATAAAATTCTTCATTTGTCAATCTCCTAATAGGATTATTGGTCTCTGGGTGGGGCTCTTTAGGAGCAGAGCTAGGAGATAATACAGTTTCTAGGGCCTAATAAACAGGCATAGCTGGAAGAAAAAAAAAAAAAAACAGATTTTGAGAGAGGTCTATCTGCCTCTAATTCCTGGGGTTCCATGAAGAAAACAGAGATCTCTCCCAAAATGGAATTCATGGCACTTTTGTGTTTTTCCCAGGAGTCCTGGGGCATTAGAAGTTATCTTAGGGCCTCTCCTGAATGCATTAAGAGTGGAAAGCCAAAATGGAGAAAAGTAGTTTAATCTACTGAGGGAAAAAAAAAACAAAAAACAAACAAAAAAACAAAAAGACACTTTTTCTAGCAGAGCAAAGTCCAAGAAGAGAAAAGTATGAAGTCCTTTCAAATATACCTGTAACTTGAATATCTACTTTTAATTAAGCTGAGCACTCTTTAAGAAAGTCCTTTTCACTCCCATATTACCCAACTTTAGTTATGCCAAGCAGCCACTATTTCTAGCTTTCAAACTTTAGCAGCAGTAACCTTACAGGTGAAACCAACAAGCCTCAAGAAACACAAAGCACGCCCGATTGTCTACAGTTTAAGACCAACCCCATAAATCCTTTTTCAATAATCAAAACTTTACAGAGAATATAAACAGTGATTCTTATCATTCCTTTTACCACTTTGCACAAGGAAAGAGAGGTTAAAATTTTGACTGGTAAAAAAGTATTTTACCCAGTAGCTGGCATGCCATGCTTCCCCCAAGATCAATTCTAAGCCAACTAGTTACAGTTTCAGATATTAACTTTTCTCAGTTTGAAGGATGAATCCAAGGGAGTGTCCCTTAGTATGGGGACAAAATTCACCATCTGTGAAGAGAGGACAAAGGAGGAAAACGGCATTTCTTCAAGAAGCCCTAGGGTTCAGGATACATTCAAAAGGGGAACAGACTGAAGATTAATAAGTACTCAGATAAAAGGGAGCCAGGCATCCCTGGGGTATGTGAGGTATAGAAAGAAAAAGTGTTGTCTTTCCTTTTGTCCTTATATCTCCGAGTCCTGGCAACCTTGACAAGGTTTCACATGCCGTTTTCACCCATGGTAACAGGGGTCTGAGGGTTGGGATTGTCTGTTCTTACCTGCATGGTGCCTTTCCCTCTGCTGCCAGTAGCCTTTGAGTTTACTAGACCTCATTTATGCCATGGATACTAGCAAGACCTTTACCCATGAAACAAGAGGCTTGGCTTAATTGGCAGAAATTAAGCATGCTCACCTGTGCTCTGTGCTGCACCTTTTAACTTTCATTGATATTCTGCTTCTGGATCCCTCAGATCCAGTTTTTTGTTTGTTTGATTGTTTCTTTTTATCCCCTAGGGCTTCAATCCAAAGCTTGGAATTGAGTTTGGGATGAAAGAACTGCCTCAGGGGGAGCAGGGACTCATCAAGCCCCAGGTTTCGCTCATCTGACTGACTGTTGCCTTATTACCATAAGTTGAATGCTAAAGTGAAGCTGTGGAAATGGGTCTTTCTCAAACAAGGAAGGGAAAATGGCTGTCCTGTGAATTGGGGTCCTGGTCTAATAAGATGCCTTCCAAAAGGAAAAAATTCCTGGGATACAGAACCCCCTCTACTCACAGGGCTCTTTTATTAGGTTGGTGCAAAAGCAACTGCAGTCCCTGCCATTCTAAGTAATGGCAAAACCACAACTACTTTCTCACCAACTCACCAATTCCTGATTTGGTAGAGAAAAAAAAAAAAACAGCAGCAGCTTAAATATAGGGCTGTGCTAACTGCTGATAGGTTGGGGAAAAGAAACAATATTAAAAAAGCTCTCAACAAAAAGACGGGTCCTGCACACAGGTTTTCCAGCTCAGAAAACTGAGTATCAGGCCACCATGCATGAGCTAAAGAGGACAGGCTCCTCCCCAGCATAAGGCACAAATTTCTGGTGGCTCCACCCCATTCTTCCAGTGTGCATGTGGACCCTTAGTGTTAGCCACTCCACATTGATTTATTTCCCTTACTGCACATGTGTTAAGGGATGGAATTTTTCATCATGGGCATGTTTAAGTAAGCCCCTATGCACCATGACTAGATGGCATTTGACTGTCTCCTGCCTCTATCAGTAGCACAAGAGACTTTAGTTCAGGGTAGGAACTGTTGTACATTATGTGGTCATTGACTTATCCAGATACAAAGGAGCTGGAAAATGTTTTCCTGAGTCTACTGGGACAATCAAACTATGTAAGAAACATACAACATTGTATCTGCCAGAAACTGCCTTTACTGTAACTAAAGATTATTTTATAGTAACTATTTTGTAGTGGCACCACCTAGTTGCAAGAGTTCTGAGAAATATTATTTTTTTAATGCGGCCAAGAAGGAAAGGAAACTATTGAATGAACACACAGTGTTGTGTCCCCAAAGTAGTGGACACGGCAAGGATTTCCCTTTCTGAGAAACTAGTTACTCATAAAGATAACACCAGAAATTAAGTACAAGTAAATATACTTCTATGTATATGAAGCTATGAAGAAAGAGGGATTGCATTAGGACAGGCAACCAGCGGTACCTGATAATAAAAAAAATACTAAATTTTTTGGTATTCCTGAACAAGTTGTGCCATTTCATTTCTGCCACATTTGCTATACACTATGTTGTTTACTTGGAATGTCACTCCCTTCTTGGCTGAACTGGCAAGTCCTTAATCTTCCTTCAAAATCTAGTTCATCCATCAGAACCTCTATTAAGACCTACCTCCCTAAAATACACAGTGCGTCTACCAACTTTACCATTCACTTCACACTAAATTTTATTATATTGTTTGGTTTTCTGGATCTTATTATCTGCCCTGAGCACACAATTTTTTTCATTTATTTGTTCCCTCTTCTTTGAACTTTTAGTACTAGCATAGGTCTTGGCATGTAACAGATGCAAAATAAATATCTGTTTCTCTTTTAAATTTTATTTGAGTTTAGTAGCCAGATTACTGACCAACTTTCCCTTTCAAACCATTGGTCCAAATAAACATAAAAGAACATTTTATAAAAAGTCTATAAATAATGTCCTTTCTGGAAAAAATCTCTACCACATGAATTAGGATGATTAGAGGATATGTGCCTCTTGTATTTAGACAGAAAAGAAAAGACAGCATTGTCGCAGGAAATAATGGAAGATTAGGGAATGACTGAGCCAAGGTGAATTTTGAAAACATAATTTTCAGTTAAATTGTAAATTTAGCTGCCACTTACACAAAAACAGAAAGGACAAAAGAATCATTGTGACATATTCTACAAGCCTACTTAATACGTTACAGTTTGCAACAAGCTTCTCTTCTTATTTTTGACAGTTTTGGACTTTTTGTCCTCAGATCATTAGTTGTTTATATTAATCTTAAACCCTTTTGGTAGTACACAAAATTTTAAAAAATCAGCATGTTGCATTTGTAAATTCCTGAGAAACGATAACCTTCTGGGAAAAAAAGGTAGATTAGAAATATGACATATAATTCCTAATTACCTACCCATGGTTTGATACTGTGCAGGTAATGAGAAGTCAACTTTTAGAAGTAATTATACTTATTTGATCTATGTAAAATAATGGAGCAGTTGAAAACTCTATTTTATTTTCTTAGAATAGTATTGTTTATGTTTTTGTTGGACTGAAGTGTCACTTGTGCTGTTCAAATTAATTCTGAATGCTACATTAGGTGTTTTGGGTGTGATTTAAGGATGAAGAAAAATGATTATATATATATATATGTATTTATTTTGCTAGGGACAAAAAAACAATGAAAAATGATAGGCAGTAACACTTAAGATGAAAGTTACTAGTGATAGGTATTTTTTTTTCCTCTGGTTTCCAAAAACCAACTGTAAACTGACCATGTTATTTACTATTGCTATGTTTTCCCTCAATTTTGTACATTGGATCCACAAATCCCCCAAAACAGAATTGTTGTCATCACTCTCTGCATCAAATTACACTGAGAAGAAAATATACCAAACAAGAACACTAATCTATGACCACTTTGCTTTTACATGTTGCCATTTATTCTTGTCTTGTAACGTGGAATACAGAATATTGCCTTGTAGTTTTCTGTGGTAAATTCATGTTATCATCATATGTTATTGATCCTCACCCTCACCCATCCTTGGGCTTTATCACAGTTCTAAATTTTAGTTCAGATCCCTTTTATCTTTCTTTCTTGCTTGTTTGCTTTTTCTTTTTCTTTTTCCTTTTTTTTCTTTTTTTTTTTTCCGCTTTTTTGCTCACTTAAAATCAGTCTTTCATTGACTTACTTTAACACCTGTTTGCCTTCCCAAACCAAGGCCTGCTTTGCTTAGAACTAACTCCTGGTTCTCATCTTGTCCTGAGTCAGTTACTCATAGCTTCATTATGGGTCCAGTGATTTCTGTGGCATAGGTTCTTTGTTGGAGTACCTGTTTTTGAACTTGAGTACAGTAGCAGTATTCATACCTTCTGATTACTAATCCCCAACACAGTGATCAAAAGTCTTTTTGACTTTTTAAACTTTCCTAAACATTCACAATTCTTATGCTGATTAACCTACTGCAAAACAAAATAACTTTTGTTTATTTGTCGATTACTTTCTTAAAATAAGACCGTAGAAATTAATTTTGTGGTCAAAGATACATAATTTTTGGACTTCCATGTACATTAGACAGTTGCCATTCATAAAAGTTATGTTCACCTGTTCATCTGTATTTTCATCCCTCTTTTCTTTTTATGACTTTTCCATTTGAATATAATTTTACAATATTGGATATTACTTTTCTAAGAACATAGATGTATCACAAAGAAAATGATGTAACTATATTAGTAACACTAAAATAATTTTAAGAAAAAAACTATTACTTCATAGGATATTAGTAATCAAAGACAATAACTTTAAATTACAGGTAAGTTACAAAAGTCATATATTTGTATTTGTTTAGTATTATACATTTGAAATTGATAAAGTTGAAATTGATTAACTGGATTACAAGGGGAATATTAACAGTTCATCATTAGTATATTGAAGAATTTTATTGTGTTAACTATCAGGTATTTTCAACATAGTATTTGATACATAAAAATAATATATGGAATATCCATTTGTTAATAAACTGAAAATATCATATAAATTAAAAAAAACACCAATCAGTCAAAGACATAATTAGTAGCCTATATTTTTATTCTACCTATTACTACAGTCAATTTGTAACTGTTACTTTTATTGGAGTCAGAGTTAATATGTTCTATTTGGTGCCTGCATGAATAAACTCTCAGCCACAGTTTACCTTCATATTTGAGTGAATACAATAAGTATTTATCTGACTGCCCAAGGTGATTACCTTGCCCAGCCCTGCTATTGTATACAGTCATTGCTGGCAAGATCTTAACTGCACCCAAAGCCATTAGCTACTTGGGGGCAAAAGAGTAGAATGAAAGGAGGGCTTGCAAACAACTGAGTAATAAAAGAGAGAGTTTGTACACTCTATAGCTGGCACTGTCATTACCCCAAATGGTAGAATAAAGTTAGAAGTTATGATTAAGAGCAGGAACCAAGGCTCAGCACAACAAGGCAAACTTCAGATAGTCATCTTAGCCCTGGATGCCCTGGCCAACAATCCACCCTTTTATACATTTTTACACTCTGTTGCACCAATGCCAATAGTGCGGCTGTGTGGTCCAGGCGATGGCAGCAACAATTACTTACTCAAGGAAGCACCTTTTGGCTAACTGAACTCTAGGTATTTCTTGCCTATAGACATCCAAAATATAAATCCAGATCATGCTTAAAGCCACAACACAAGGCTTCACAGATACTTCTAGTCTATTTTGAAATTCCAAACATTGTTGATAATGACTAAGAGACTCATTTTGTGTCTCAAAATACACAAGGCTGAACTGTTAAATAAGAAACTCATAGAATTTTCACCAGCCTTTCCGCTTTCAGGCTATAATCCTCATAGAACACCAAAGTAATTATTTAATCAAGTTTAAATCATTAAATGAAATATGGCTGATTAAATTCATCAAACATCAGGGAGGATTTATAGTAAACAATCCAACTCAATTTTTGATGTTTGAGTACTGACAGTGTCAAAGTACTACCATCTGGAGAAGCTGATAAAAAGTTCACACTCTTTTGGTGCCAGCAGTAAGTTATAACCATACAATCCTCTACCAGCCCCACCCAGCTCCTTATACCAACCCTTATACCAGCTCCACTCCTTAACTACAATAAAACACTGAATCCTCATCTTTATTACCCTACTTATTAAGGCCTGCCTACCTACTGCAACACTCCCAATTCCCCTTTTCCTATTCTTCTTGTGAGAGGAGGAGTTTTATTTATCATATATACTCTTTATTTTTGTTCATTTTTGTTAGATTTCAATTTCAACTAAGCAGTGACATTTTGTTCTGCATCGTGTTGTTCAGTATGGTGTATTCATTATGAAAATAATGCCTGGAATTCTATTGTGCATAGTCAGTGCTCAAAAAATGTCTGCTGAATGCATCACCCTTATTATGTTTTTATTATTCACATCAACTTATTTAATACTCATCGAAGCAAATTGAAGGCTGGCACCAGACAGAACTGCAGCTTGTACCACCCATTCCTACTCTCTGACAATGATATCTCTAGCCTGTCAATATTCTGTACTGACAATTACAGGGTGGTCAATCACATCATTCATTAGATCCTTTTGCTATATTACCATCATAGATTCTTCAATATCATGTCTCAATTTCAAAAATCTTACCTTTCCTTCATAACAGCCTCCAATTTTTATTAGTCCATCATATTTTTACATTTCTTTGCTTAAATTGATTAAGTTTCTGGATGACCTGAAATCAAATAACATTTTAAAATGCCTTTAAACAAATATTATTTCTGGATTATGAAATTATTTTTACCAATAAAATTAAAGTAGAATTAATAAAATTAGATATTCTACACTGTATGCTATTATGTCTATTTAAAGTAAGTTTATTTTTAATCAATTTCACAATATATATTATTGTTGCAAATTTTCTTTTCAAACAGAGAAAACTTTTTTTATTTTTTAATTTTTTGAGACTGAGTCTTACTGCATCGCCCAGGCTGTACTGCAGTGGCATGATCTCGGCTCAGTGCAACCTCCACCTTCCGGGTTCAAGCAATTCTTGTGCCTCAGTATCCCAAGTAACTGGGATTACAGGCCCCTGCTCCCACACAGGGATAATTTTTATATTTTTATTAGAGACTGGGTTTCACCATGTTGGCTAGGCTGGTCTCAAACTCCTGACCTCAAATGATCCAACCTCCTCCCAAAGTGCTGGGATTTTACAGACCTGAGCCACTGTGCCCAGCCCAAACAGAGAAAACTTTGAAAAACTGTCTTCAAATAAATGGATTCAAATGTTTTCCGTGATTAAGGGTTTGATGTAGACATTGTACATTATGATGTAAGAAAAATTACAATAGACAATCAATAAATAGGTCTCTAAGGATGAAAACACACACACTCAAATGTAGCAGATTTTTATCTATGACTTCAAAAATAAGTATTTTTATTGCCATATCCTGAAAGGTATTAACTTTCCTTATTTTGATTCTATTTTTGAACCAGCAATAAAAGTTAAATCTGAGTTCTTGTTTAGAAAATTGTACTAATATCACATCTATATTATTAACAATTACAAGTATTATATACTTCAACAATAAATAGTTCACTTTTTCTTTTTTAACTTTTATTTTAAGTTCAGGGGTACATGTGCAGGTTTGTTACATAGGTAAACTTGTATCATGGGGGTTTGTTGTATAGATTATTTCATCACTCAGGTGTTAAGCCTAGTACCTATTAGTTCTTTTGTATGATCCTCTCCCTCTTCTCACCATACAGGCCCCAGTGTGTGTTATTCCCCTGTATGTGTCCATGTGTTCTTATCATTTAGCTCCACTTACGAATGAGAATACGCAGTATTTGGTTTTCTGTTCCTATGTTAGTTTGCTAAAGATAAGGGCCTCCAGCTCCATCTATGTCCCTGCAAGTGACATGATCTCATTCTTTTTCACGAATACATAGCAGTTCCTTTTTCCTATGTCTCCTGCACTTCTCTAGAATTCCTTTTTGAATTCTATTATCTTACCTTCATTTTTTATTAAGAGAATTCTCAGCTATCTAAAATCATCTGGTGATTTCCAAAGGACCCTTATTTTATGCTAGCAATCCCAAGTGAAATATTGCTTATTAAAATCAAACATTTGTTCTCATCCTATATAGTCACAGCTTAAGTATTACTTCTGCTTAGCAAAGTGGCTCTCACTGTAATCCCAGCACTTTTGAAAGTCAAGGTAGGAGAACCGGATGAAGCCAGGAGTCTGAAACCAGCATCGACAACATAGTAACACCTCAACTCTTCTAAAAATAATTTAAAAAAGAATTAGCTGGGTATGCTACCCAGCTACTCAGAAGGCTGAGGTGTGAGGATCCATTGGGCCTAGATGGGCCAGATGTTGAGGCTCCAGTGAGCCGTGATTATGCCACTGCACTTCAGCTTAAGTGAAAGAGTGAGACAGTGTCTCATAAACAAAAAACAAAGACAAATAACGAAAACAACCATTAATTCTTTCTATTTGCAATCAACCACTTCCATTACAACTAACTTCTAATGCCTCTCCAGTATCATTATATTTCAGAAATACAATGAACACATTAAATTTATTCTAATACAGTCACGTAATACAAGATAAAAAGGAAAGCATCATACAGGTTTTGCTTTAAGCCCTCTGATTGCCAAAAATTTTTGTTCCCAATTATGAAATGTAGATTGGTGAGAAGATTGACTATTAACAAAGAGTAAAGGTTATGAAACTGTGATTTTCAAAAGGTGATTTCTGGACCGGCAACATTAACGTTATTTGTTAGAAATGCAAATTTGGACCCTCAATCTGGATTTACTCTCAGAATCTCTGGTGTGAGATTCAGCTTTCTCTGTTTTAACAGATCATCCACGTTCTTTTTATGAACATGTAATTTGGAGAACCACCGCTGTAGAAAAAGACACATCTGAGTTAAAGTTATAGTACTCTTCAGGAATAAGTATTAAACTTCTTGATTGATATATGCAAACAAAAATGCTGACAATTCTTAAGACATTTCTAATATGACTTTACCAATAATTTTAAAATCAGACTATTTACTAAAGATTTTACTTTAGTCACGTGAACTTGAAAAGCCTTTGGGCTTATTATTTAATTTACGAGTACTGTTTCAATTTTATCCATTTCAGTACCTTGTGGCCAATACACATAACAAAATATACGTATGTACACATAGACACACAAAAAAACAAAGATCCGATAGTTTTACTTCAGAATTCTAGCCATGAGATGTTAATACAAACTCTTCAGTTTGCAACAGCAAAAACAAAATGATTGGATCCAAACTGTGGTTTTTGCTTAAGTAGAAAAGTAACAGCAGATTTAAAGCAGGCAGAAAAGAAAATAGAGAAGTAGAGAGCTTGAGAACTCTGTAGTTGCAGCTTAACATTTGGGCTCTGAATTTCTCCTTGATTTAATTTGTCTATCAGTTTAAAATGTGCACAAAAAGACCATAATATTTTCATGTTACAGAAGCACTTGCAAGTAAAGTCATCATAAAACCAACAGGATGCCTGACAGGGGTTATTCTCGTTGTCTTTTCTTATTCTTAGATTATTTATTTCTGACTTGTTTTTTCTTAAAAGGAAGAACTGAACTGTGGCCTAGGGTTTAGTGTAGTGGATTGAGGTGTGTTGATTGTGGGCAGGACTCCATAGTGTGTCACCACTGAGTCATTTCCACCCATTATTGGAACACTAAGCATGTGGGAGTTATTTATATCCTACTACACAATGTCATCACAAACGTCTGATTGCAAAAATTCAAAAGCTGCAACCACAGGCGGAAATGGGTTAAAATAGTTAACAGTGAAATAACTTTAAATGGTGACTACCACAGTTTTCATCAATAATCTAGGGAAAGTATTAAATATATTAATCAGGTAGATGTAATGGAATAAATGCTCATAAACAACCATCATATAATTTAGAATCTAACATTATATTAAATAATAGATATTAATTAAATGTCTAGGTAATTTCTAATTTAAGAATGATAGAAAAACATTTTTTAAAGTGTGTTCTTCTTAAAGGTAAGTAATTTTTCTCTAATTCAAAGGTTATTTCGAGGTTATATATAAAACAAAGTAAAATGAACCAGGAAATAAGAGAGATGTAAAGAAAGTTATACCTATAAAGAGGTATTTTTGGTAAGAAAAGTTAAAAGTCATTTTTATTGTGGACTTTTTGTCCTAAAAAGTACTGGCTGTTCATGAAAGAAGAATATTTAAGACAAATAAAAAAGTTCAAGTATATTTTGAATAGTCTGTGTAAAAAATGAATTTATTTTTAAAAAGAGTTATCTAATTAAGTTTGCTATTATCAAAAACAAATTATAATAGTCTTTCTAGAAAATAGACTGATATCAAAATACACTAATACAAAATGAAATAATTGGTTAGAACAAGATTTTATTTAAAATATTGACTTAATCTCAATAAAATAAATTTTAGTTTTTAAATTTTATAATCTGTTTCTTTCAGCAGTTCTTTAGATTGATAGCTTAGAAGTTCAACTTCTGCTGTACTCTCTTACTTCATATCTTCCTCTCTTTTGAAAAGGCCTGAGATGGTAACTCTCTCCTCCACCTCTTATTATCTCCTGTAGCTTTTTAAAAAATAATAATAATGTAAAGTATTGGAGGGAATTTTTTGAAAACAGGTAAATGGAAAATTTTTTCCACGTGCCTTGTCTGTATGTCTGTTATATCTATATGTTTATATGTGTCAGGTAGAAGTGATACTTCACTGCTAAACTATAGGAACAGGCTCTAAGCTATTGGTTTAAAGAAAGATAAGTGCTTATCAGATTAATATCAGCTATCCCAGATGTCTTTTAATTTGAATTGCCTTGGTATTTTTTGGTAAGATTCATTTGGTAAATTTAATTTCAAAATTCTCTCCCGTAGCTAAAATTTTAAAGTCATGCAATGATAAATTAAGTAACCTTAGTTTTGTCACTGGGAATTTGGGTTACTAAGAGTTAAAAATTATAGGAGAGTAAACGGTGTTTTTGGTGATGTTTATAAAAACACAAGGATGTGGTTTTTATGAAGGAAAATGTAATTTTTTTCTGGTTGAGAGACTAATAGTCACTTTAAAATAAAGGGCACATTATATATCAAAACTAAATGTACAAGGAGAAAAATAAAAAGATGGGGAATGAGAAATC
Source organism: Mandrillus leucophaeus (assembly GCF_000951045.1). Classification (NCBI taxonomy): domain Eukaryota; kingdom Metazoa; phylum Chordata; class Mammalia; order Primates; family Cercopithecidae; genus Mandrillus; species Mandrillus leucophaeus. Next base: position 50,939 of record NW_012104810.1, on the reverse strand, counting down.
TTAACTCTTGAGTGACCATGTGGTCACTCATCTTCAGGGGCTGCAGCTTGGCTGTATTCAGTCACCAAACATAAAAGTTACCAGTGGAATTTATAGATAAATCAAACCCATAACCCTAGGGAGTTAGTTCACTGAATGCATAAGGAAATCCAAACTAATACTAAAAAAAGCAAAATATTCAAACTTTTATATTTAGTAAATAAATGCAGCCCAGCTTCAGCTCAAGATGAGTGACCACCTGGTCACAATCTTTTTATTTTTCTCTTTATTCATTTAGTTTCACTATATAATTTTCCCCTTTAATTTAAAACTATTGTCATTTGTAAATACCTGAAATGAAAGTGAAGGAGTCCTGGTTGATCCATAAGGCTAGACCAAGCTCAGATGTGGGTCTGTGTCAGCTCAGGGTACTAGCCTCAAAGCTATCTACAAAAATAATTTAAACCAGGGCAATAAAAAGTTACTTCTGAGATCTGTGTTTACCACAAGGATAAGTCAATGTGGGTGGAGGACAAAACCAAGTAACTGTTCAAACCAGAGGGTATAATAAAAAGGAATTGCTCCATTTTGTAGATTGGTATTTGTATTAGTCTATTCTTATGCTGCTATCAGAACATACCCGAGGCTGGGTAATTTATAAAGAAAATAAGTTTAATTGATTCACAGTTCTGCAGGGCTGCTGAAGCCTCAGGAAACTTACAATCATGGCAGAAGAGGAAGCAAACACATCCTTCTTCACATGGTGGCAGGAGTGAGAAAAATGAGAGCTGAGCAAAGGAGGAAACCCCTTAAGAAACCATCAGATCTCATGAGAACGTATTCACTATCATGAGAACAGCATGGGGGAGATCATTCCCATGATTTAATTATCTCCATCCGATCCCATGTTTGACACGGGGGAATTATTATAATTCAAGGTGAGATTTGAGTGGAGACACAAAGCCTATTAGTATTATCATCTTTCTGAGCCTGAGTCCCTTGGTTCAACCACCTGCTGGGAACCCAAATTCTTTTTCACCAACACAGGTAAAATGGTCTAGTGGTAGAAAAGTTCCCTGGGATCAGAACATAGAAATGTACACATTGTTACGATTATAGAATTTGAGATGCTTAAAAAACAGTCTTTATGCAAGGTAGTTGTGATTCCTTTACCTAAATGTGTTCTAAAAATGGGTATTTGATCTGACTGAGGGATGTTCCCCTATCTAGTAGTATCAAACTGAAGGCATGTAAATCTTCCCTTTGAGAAATGTTAATTGGACACACTAAATGAGATCTAGTAAGACTGCCTGAACCCACAGAATATAGGGTAAAAGCTGAAGTGCTAGTCAGGACAAATCCTCCACTTCAGAGTCCTTTGTGGAGCTTTCATTGAGGCTTATAGCAAAAAACTGTGAGTACTTCCCAATGGCAATTACCAGAGTGGAGAATTTCAACTTGAGGGACATTTACTACCTTGTTATGGAATGTTACCTGAAGCTATCCTTATGCTAATAAAAATCATGATGTCTAAAAGAGTTCCATAATAAAATAAAAATGGTTTACTTATGATCTTGCAACCTGGGGTACAAGGAGGAGATAGTTCAAAAGCAGGGAGCCTCTTTTTTTCCCCCTAAACTTACTCTAACTATGTGACAAGCTTCTAGGTTTCTACAGTGCCTGATAAAGAGATCTCATGTAACAAGAGCTTCTTAGCATGTGAATGACAGTTCCAAAAGTAGATACTTTGAAAGGTTGCTGCTATTGTTAAAGGAGAGTCAAGGGAATTATTTTCTTTGGAGTTATTTATAGTTTACAACATTTGGGCAAGTTACATTTTTGCGAACAAGTTTACTTTTCTCTCTACCCTAGTTCTTCCAAATTTGGAAACTGTTCTTAATTTTACGATAATATTGTTACTTGCATAAGTTTAGTAAGAGTCCTTTCTTTTCAAACAGGACATTTGGAGACATTTGTTATTTTACCAAGACTTTGACTAGAATAATATATTTGTAGGTAAAGTTCCAATAAAACCAAATTAAAAAGAGCCTATATGGCTAATCAGTTCTTGTTGCACTTGATGTGAATAATCAAGCCATGTATAATAATCCTAAAACTTACTATGCACACAAATTGGTCTTACTATAATATAATTTATCTTTAGTAGAAAAGGAGGGCTAGAAAGAAAGACAAATTGTTTCAAAGGAAGAGTGTAACACTTATTACTGGATTTCAGCCCTGACCGTTTTTGTTGAGTGCAGATTGAATCATGAATTATTTCTTGGCTACAATGATCCTCTAAAGAGTAAAAGACCATAACTTTTCTTCACATTTTTAGTTAGTGACATAATGGAATAGTTTACTTTTTTTGTTTTGACACACAAATAATATGTTAATTGTCAAAATATTAATGTTATTTATCTCTCTTTGTTTTACCTCCAAGGAAACCAGAATAATGCTATTCTGAAGACTAAAGGTGCAAATTTCATCCAATTGGCATCCCACTGGAAACAAACTTTTTCATACAAATTCCCTGCTGCTAAAACTATACAAGTGCCCTCCCTCTAGCCCCAGGAACTATCAGGGAAAAGGAGGGCACATGAGATTAAAAGGGGCTGGTTTTGAGGGATAGAATTAGTTCAGATCACCCCAATCAAATGTAGGTGGGTACATAGATGTCTAAACAGTTGGTAAAACAAGAGACTTTCTTTGGAACTATTATCTGGCATATTTTCATCCATCCCAAACTTAAAGAATTCTATGCTTACTATAGAACTAAAAGAAAATTATTACCGAGAGAATATAAAAACACCCTGTGACAAAGCCTTCTGGGTATAACACTGATAGTTAAAAAATATTAAAAGACTGCAAAAGGCATTACAGCACCAATCTCTAAACTCCCTTAGCTAAAAGCTTTAATATTGCTTATGTTTTGTATGGATAATTGCTATAGGCCTGTAACTAAAACTAAGATTACAATAGCTTAGTCAGCTTTGTAACCTTGCCCTTGGCTTTCTGTTTGTTGCCTTTTTACTGAATGTATTTAAGGGTTAACAAATGTCTGTTCATGCCCATTCCCATCTGGCCTAGATCATTTGAATTGGCCATAAATCTTTTAACTGTAAGTCCTTGGCCATGCAGGGGAAGGATCCTACCAAGGGACAGGATGGGCCTGGGACAGGCAACCATTCCATCTCAGTTATGCAATGGGACAAAATTAAATGTGGTGGTCATTGATACTGCTTCTAGCAAATCTTGGACACAAAGGGGAGAATGTATATTAACAATAAAATTCTAAGCCTCCCATTCATCCAAATGGACCCCTCCTCTTGGCGAGGTTATTCCAAAGCTAACCTGAAAAACTAGTTCAGGCCATGGTGGGAAGGGAGGCATTGAACATGCCTCATTATACCCTCCATTTTGAAATTACTGATGAAACAGACTTTTTAAGTCTGATAAGAAACATTTACAATCTAGTCTCTCTCACATCTGCTACCTGGAGGCTTCGCTTTCATGATAAAACCTTGGTCTTAAGTTCTTATTTTAATCCAGATAGTCTTCAGTCTTTAGACATTAACTTAACACTTTCAATTAATTGCCAATCAAAAAATCTTGGAATCCACCTATGACATGGAACTCTGCACTTCCAGTCATCTCACCTTTCCAGGCTGAACGAGGGTACATCTTACATGCATTTGACTGCTGTCTCATGTGTCCCTAAAATATGTAAAACTAAGCTGTACCCCAACCAACTTGAGAACATGTTCTCAGGATATTTTGAGGACTGCATCATGGGGCATTGGTCACATTTGGCTCAGAATAAATTATTCAAATATTTCATAGTTTGACTCCTTTCATTAACGTTGTCCCACAAAACCTTCTTAAAAAATACTACGTAGATTTTCTATGCCATTAATATGCACCCTGCTCAATAAAATCTCTTACATTTCACAACATTACAAAATTTGTAATGACATTTCATTAGCAAACATGGTATAAGAAAAGTTCCTAAATTGTCAATTAGGTTTCACAGCTCTCTTATTCTGGGAACTATCCTGTGTGAACAAAGTAAGAAAGCCATGATGGCTTGAGCATGGTGTCATAATTTCATTTGTATGCACGATAAAGAGCACCTTGAGACCTCGTCAAGCAAGGACCTGATCAGGGACCCCGATTACAGGGTTTCTAGTGCTTTAGAGTTCCTTGCTTAAAATGTTTTCAGCCCAGCTCTGGTGACCTGGACAAACTGGAACTAGCAGTGCCAGGAGACAGAGTACCCTGAGATCAGATCTGGGCCCACTTTGTTTCCAGTGACCAGCAGTGCCTTCCACAACATTTTCAAAACGCTCTCTACTAGCTAAGATCACCCTAAGTTTCTGTACACTATAGGGATTGCTCTTTGCATTAGAATCACTTCGCCATTAAAGCTCCAATTGGTTGAATTTATCTATTTCAGAATCTATAGCATGCAAAGGTAGGCCATTTTAAGGAGGATAAGTAAATTACATAATGTGTGTTACTTATCAATTGTGTCTTTGTAAATACGATTCTCTGTTTTTCATCTTTATTATATCTTTAGTAAGTCATACATAGATTTGTTGGAAAAATTAGTGAATAGATTATAAATATGTAGCTTTTAAAGTCAAGACTACCCACCACTTACCATGTATCATTAGCAACCACTTACATTATGTTGTTTAAACCCAAAGCCTTGTATATAAATGAATATATATATGACTAAATTGAAATTATAGGCATATGGTGATGAAACTTTACATAACTCAAGAGTTTCTGAACATCTTGATGTATCAGCAAATGGAAATCTATATATTTTATTTGTATAATTAGTTGTATTTTGTTTCACAACTTACGTAGTTATGTACCCACAGGATATTTTCATTGCTTCCAAAGTAAATGACATGTTAATAGACAGTAAGGTACATTTGCATTTTTTGTTTAAGTTTAGTAATGATAATTTTCAGTGCTGTGAGTCAGAAAGCACACTCATGTATTTACTGATGGAAATGAAAATTGGCACAATATTTTGAATGGCAGTTTGGAAATATGTATCAAAAGACTTGAAAACTAATCCTCCTACCTTGGACCCACATTTCTTTTCAACAAACTTATTGCGTAAAAAAAGAATGGAAGAGCAAAGGAGGCAGATAAAAATATCTCTCACAGAATTATTTATATCCTCAAACCACTAGCTACAGTACATTTTAGTACATTGAAAAATACACATAATAAAATAAATTTTCTGAGATAATACTTAATATTTTATATCTGTATTTCAGAAATTATCATAGCAATACTTTGGTGGTTCTTTTAAATTAATCTCTATTTTTATATGGTCAGAAAGAAAAGAATGAAAAAGAAAAAATAGATATGGTTCAAACAAAACGTATATATATATATGTATGTATATACTATATACATATATATACTATATACATATAAATATTAAAATATCCCAAAAGATTTGTTACAGTAATCAATCGTTTCTTATTTTAGAAACCTGAAGCATGCTTTTAAATCAATCTATAAAAATGGAATAGAAGGCTGGGCACAGTGGCTTACACTTGTTTTCCTAGCACTTTGAGATGTCAAGGCAGGCAGATGGCTTGAGCTTATAAGTTCTAGAACAGCCGGAGCAACACAGCAAAACCTCATCTCTACAAAAAATACAGAAATTACCTGGGCATGAGGGTACATGCCTATGTTCCCAGCTGCTCAAGAGGCTGAGATGGGAGCACTGATTGAACCCAGGAGGCAGAGGTTCCAGTGAGCAGTCATCGCACTCCTGCACTCCATCTTGGGCAACAGAGAAAGACCCAGTCTCAAACTTAAAAAAAGTAAAAATGGAACAGAAAAAAATTCCTGTATTTTTACACAATTTTATATTGCAAAATATTTTTATAAATTATATTTTCATTCAAAAAAAGATAATAATCTAATCTAAGCTCTTAAAATAAATTTAATATGAAGGAAGGCATCCTAAGCAAGATCAAAAAAGAAAGACAAAAAAAAAAAAAACAAGCAATATGTAACTCAGAGAAGTATGAATATTTCTAATATAGATATCTCCTTTTAAATAAAACAGATACAAAATATAAATGTAAAACAATAGTCAAAACATTTTAAAAATGTTCATCTGTCATTAATATAAGAATTTTTCTGAGTTAGGTATAATTATGCACACCTGTAATCTCAGCACTTTGGGAGGTCAAGGTGGGAGAATAGCTTGAGACCAAAAATTTGAGACCAGCCTGGGCAACATAACAAGACTCCATCTCTGTAAAAAATTTAAAAAATTAACCAGGTGTGGTGGTATGCATCTGTAGTCCTAGCTATGTAGGAGACTGAGGCAGGAGAATCACTTGAGCCCAGGAGTTTGAGGCTGCAGTGAGCTATGATTGAAGCACTGCCCTCTAGTCTGGGTGACAGAGTAAGGCCCTGTCTCTAAAATAAAATAAATAAATAAATAAATAAATAAATAAATAAATAAATAAATATTGACAAAGAAATGTACAATTTTTAGGATCTAGATGACTGTAAGCTACAGCAAAAATTACAGAGTATTTTCCATCCACCTGTTTGGCAAACGTCTAAGCACCATCTAAACTTTACCAAATTTCAGAAAAAAGAAAATCATGTTACTATTATAAATGTTAGATACTCCACACAACCTTTTTTGAAAGTAATCTGATATTCTTTTTTTCACAGAAATTCACATTATTTAAAAATTTTTTCAAGGCAAACTAAAAAAAAAAAAAAACACAAATTACTACTCACAGAACATCACTATATATTTAATGACCACTAAAAGGTTAATGAAAGTATAGTATAAATAACTCATATAATCTAGCTAAAATGGATCAATTTCTTAAAAGAAACAATTTGCCAAAATTTACAAATAATAGGAAATCTGAATAAGCCTTTCTCTATATATATATTTTAAAAATCAAATCAGTAATTTATAATGTTTCAAAACAGAAAGCACCAGGCAGGTCCAGGTGGGTTCCATAGTGTATCCTAACAAACATTTAGGGAATAAATTATACCAATTCTCCATTGTCTTTCAAAACATAAAAGCAGATAGATTACTTTTAAACTCTTTCTATGAGGCCAGCATTGCCTAATTACTAAAAGCTGACAAAATCATGACAAGAAAATTCATCTATCAACATCTCTTACGAATACAGATGTGAAAAATTATCAATAGAATATTAGTATATCAAATCTTATAATGTATACAAATAATTATACACCATGACCAAGTGAAAATTATCCCAGGTATAGAGAGCTGGTTCAACATTTGTAAATTAATAAATGTAAACCATCATATTACTAGGCTATGTTCATAAAAGAAAAATCATATAATCACAGTAAAAACACAAAAAGCGTTTGACAAAATCTGGCACTCACTTATGATAAACACTGTCAGTAAACTATAAATAGAGGAGAACTTTCTCAACTCAGTATCTACAAAAACTTACAGCTAACATTATCCTTAATAATGAAAAACTTGATGCTTTCCTACTAATATCAGAATAGGCATGGATATTAGCTCTCACCACTCCTTTTCAGGATCATGCTGGAAGTATTAGCTCACGTACTTAGACAAGAAAACAAAATAAAAGATATATAGATAAGGAAGAAAGAAATAAAACTGTCTTTTCTGCAAATGACATCATCATCTATGTAGAAAATCCAAAAGAATTAACAACAACAACAATAAAAATCCTTCCTGGAACTAATGAATAAATACAGCAAGTTTGCAGGATACAAGGATGATATGAAAATGTCAATTATTTTCCTATATAATGCAAATGAACAAGTGAAATTTGAAATTAAAAACACAATACCATTAATATAAGCATGCAAAAACAAAGTTCTTTGGGATCTAACAACATATATGAAAGATCAATATGAGGAAAACTACAAAACTCTGTTGAAAGAAACAAGAAAAAAACTGAATATATAGAACAATCAAATTCCTAGCAAGCTATTTTGCGGATATCAACAAACCAGTTCAAAAGTTTATATGGGGAACCAGGCCGGGCGCGGTGGCTCACGACTGTAATCCCAGCACTTTGGGAGGCCGAGGAGGGTAGATCACGAGGTCAGGAGATCGAGACCATGGTGAAACCCCATCTCTACAAAAAAAAAAAAAAAAAAAAAACAGCAGTTAACCAGGCGCGGTGACAGGCGCCTGTAGTCCCAGCTACTCGGGAGTCTGAGCCAGGAGAATGGCGTGAACCCAGGAGGCGGAGCTTGCAGTGAGCCTAGATCCTACCACTGCACTCCAGCCTGGGCGACAGAGCTCAAAAAAAAAAAAAAAAAAGTTTATAAGAGGAACCAGAAACTAAATCATTTCAAATGCTTGCACTGATAGATTTACTAGTGATGTCTTCATAGTTCTATATTATTCAGCTACACAGTAAGTATTAAGTAATTTTTCTATAGGTGTTTAGCTCATTTTGAGAAAGTCACATAAACGGTTAAAAATAAACTATTAATCCAATGCCACTGCTGAGCTAAATGCCTATAACAACCCAATAAACAGTCCAAAAAATCCAAGCGTAATATTTTTAAGAGAGGATCAAAGTTAGGATTCACACTATCTGACTTCAACACTTACTGTAAAGCTACAGAAAGCAAGACAATGTGTTATTAGTAGAAGAACATAAATGGCTTAATGGAACAGAATAGAGAGCACAGCAAGAGACTGACATAAATAGGGTCAATTTATCTTTGACAAAGTAGCAAAGGCAATGCAATGGAGAAGACTAATATTTTCAACAAATGGTGCTGGAACAACTGGACATCTATTTGCAAAAAACAAAAACAAAAACAAAAAAAAAAACCTAAAAATTGATCGTAGAGCTAAATATATAACCCCAAACTATAAAACTCTTAGAAATAACATAAGAGAAAAACTTAGATGGCATCGGGTATGGGGATAACATTTTACATATACCAGAGGTGTCCAATCTTTTGACTTCTCTGGGGCACACTGGAAGAAGAATTGTCTTGGGACACACATAAAATCCATTAACACTAATGACAACTGATGAGCTAAAAGAAAGTTGCAACAGAAACCTCATAATGCTTTAAGAAAGTTTAAAAATTTGTGTTGGGCCACATTCAAAGCCTTCCTCGGCTGCATGCAACTGTTGGGCCATGGGTTAAACAAGCTTGACACATACCAAAGGCACAATCCATGAAAGAAACAATTGTTAAGCTGACTTCATTAAAATTAAAAGCTTCTGCTCTTTAAAGAACACTATCAAAATAATGGGAGGACAAGAAACAGACTGGAAGAAAATATTTGCAAAAGACATCTGATAAAGGGTCATTATCCAAAAATGTACAAAGAATTCTTAAAACTCAACAGTAAGAAAAAAACAATAAACCCACTTAAAAAGTGGACCAAAGACCTTACCAGACATCTCACCAAAGAAAATATACAGGTGCCCACTAAGCATATAAAAAGATCCTCCACATCACATGTCATCAGAGAACTGCAAATTAAAACAAAATTGAGATACCACTATACACCTGTTAGAATGGGCAAATTCCAGAAAACTGACAACACTAAATACTGGCCAGGATGGCCATCATTGCTGCTGGGATTGCAGAATGGTCCTCTTACTGTGGAAAACATTTTGGGGATTTCTCACAACACTAAACATATGATTCAGTAATCATACTCTTTGGTATTTACCCCAAATGTTGAAACGTTATACCTACGCCATAAATGTTCTTATGGATGTTTAAGCCACGTTTTATAATTACAAAAACTTGGAAGCAACCATGATACGATTCAGTAGGAAAAAAAAAAAAAAAAACTGTGGTATATTCAAACAACAAAACATTATTTGACACTAAGGAATTAGTTATCGAGCCATGAAAAGACATGGAGGAAATTTAAGTTCATATAAATAGGTAAAAGATGTTCAATTTGAGAAGGCTACATACGGTATGATTCTAAATATATGACATTCTGGAAAAGATACAATTTTAGAGACAGCAGAAAACTGTGGTTTCCACCGGGAGTGGGGTGGAGAGAAAGAGTGCTTAATTGTGGGCTTATGTAATATTTTTAGGGCAGTGAAAATACTCCACATGATACTATAATGGATACATATATTATACATTTGTTCAAACCCATAGAATGTATGACATCCAGAGTGTGTTCTAATGTATATTATCAATTTTGGGTGATTATGATATGGCAATGTAGATTCATCAATTGTAGCAAATGTACCACTCTGATGGGGAATATTGATAATAGTGCTGATAGATTATACATGTGTGGAGGAACAGAGTAAATGAGAAATCTCTGTACCTTTCTCTTAATTTTATTGTGAACATAAAACTGCTCTAGATTAAGAAGTATTTATATCTGTAGTAGCAAAAACCAAATCTGAATGTTCAGGAAGAGGAAAATAACTGAATAATTTTGGCATATGTATATTATGCGATATTAAGTAGGTATGAAAAAGTTTGAGTTCATAGCTAGCTATCCATCTCTATCTATCTATCATCGATCTATCTATCTGTCTATCTATCTATCTGTCCATCTATCTATCTATCTCAATAAACTAGACATCCCAGAAACTATTCAACTCTCTCTATATATATACATATGTATGTATACATAGCAAACAGCTAAATGCCCCCAAATAAATGAAGGCTAGGAATGAAGAGGGAGACAAATACTGGACATGTACTTGTAAGCTGACATTCCCACCCACTCACCCCAGATTTATTCACTTGCTCTGAAATGCTATTTTCTACAGCACTGTCCTGAGCATGGCATGTATCACTTTTTTCTAAATAGGTAAGACGCTTTGGGTTACTGAGGATAATTTATTTATTTATTTATTTATTTATTTATTTATTTATTTATGAGATTTTTGCAATTCTGTAAAACTACCTTACTGCCACTTATGCGACCATGACAACAGTTTTGATGTGTTATTTTGCATATATACATATATGTGTGTGTATATATATGTGTGTATATATATGCAGGATGGATATTCATGAGCAAGAAAACTAATCATATTTTATGTTTTATAACTGTGCAGGAAAATATCTCAAAGAACAATGATTTAAAAAACTAAAGATTCTGCTTTAGTTACAAAATACCTCCTGACTATGGTCAATTATTTCAGTCATATTGTTACAAACCCCTTTGAAATCTGGCCAACAGGTATTAAGCATAGCAAACAGTTAAATGCCCCCAAACTAAATGAAGGCTAGGAATGAAGAGGGAGACAAATATTGGACATGTACTTGTAAGCTGATATTCCCACCCACTCACCCCAGATTTATGATTAATTACATATTAATTCCCGTGTGTAAACTACAGGAATAATACTGAGAGTTAAGTCATCCCATAAAGCTTTGACCATGAAGAATGCACACTGAATGAAAAGTAAGAGGAAAAAAAAAAACTACCCACTAATAAAGGGACATATCAAGAACCATGTTTTTCTCTGCCAGGCTCTTAGGCAAATTAATACTACTGCAGTACCCTAATGTAGTTTTGATATTAAAATTTGTAAGACTTGTATTATCACAAAATTCCCAATCCAAAAGACAAATGCAAAAGAGATACCCTAAAATAACTTTTGTTGACATAGCTAAAGCAGATGTAAATTTGAATTCTCCTATCTAAAGTTGAAGATATAATTCTTCCTGTTCTTGTTACAATAATAGCACAAATTAATTTTTTTAAAATCTGAGAATTTTTCAGAAGTAATTGAATGGTGAGAAAATTTGTGTTTAAGTAGTAAAGAATATAAAAATAACATAAAGGATTAGATTAAGAAACAGGAAATCTATTTCTCATTCTAAATGCCAAGAAATGTGAGGTAAATTAAAGAAAGGTCTTTAAGAAAAATGTTTCAAAGTTGAAGTTAAAATAAATGTTTGTTTAAAAATATATTCATATTAAAAAAGCAAACTTATCTGCTTAAGACATTTATAGGACGTTTATAGGATTACATTGATTTTAACAAATTAAATACATTTGAGCAAAACTAAATTTATAATGTGAAAATGATTAATATTAAGAACAAATCAAACCGTAACTCTTCCAGTCTAATTTCTTACAAAATTCCCATCTTTTTATTCTTAGTGCTTGAGTTAATGAGGAAAAGAGAAAATACTAGACATGAATCCACTGATTGCTGTTTTCCTCTACTTCCTATAGTATATCTTTATCACTAGCTTCATAGAAAGAACTATACTTTCTTTTATAGAAGATTAATTGCCTGAATTATTGGTACTTTTCTCATTATAATTCTCCACAATTACTTTCTTACTACATTTGTGCTCCAAGCAGTTGTACGCACAACTCCAAACTAGCTTTTGATAAATTACTATTAAACTGAGCTTATTTGGTTTTCAAAAATAGAAATTCATACCAGTAAAGATGGCAGGTTTGAAGCTAGAGTTTGAAGTTTTAAAAAGATAAATCAGCACACTATTAGCTGAGGAAAAAGATTAAAAGAATTTTTTACTAGAAACCAATAAATTTTAGGAAAGAGTAATTTAGAACATTTGAAAGTCATATGAAATAGAGCTGTGTCAAATGGGATATATTACACAAAATATCATTTGGTCATTCACAAATTACCAATGATTAGAGAAATACAATACACATTAATAAAAGAGAACAGATATAGTTATAACGTTGATTTGTGTCAGAGAATTTTTTTTGGCTTTATGATAGAAATTAAAGAGCAGTTATCAAAGTATGGCAATATCTTTTGATTTAATAATGTGTCCAATGTACCTACAATGCAGATGGATGATCAAGTAATAGGAAGCTTTGTGTCCCCATCATTGACCTTCACTAGTAAACTATATAAGTGCAATCTTGGATTTTGGCATCTCAACTGTGGGTCTCTCCAGAATTAATAAACTTCTGCTTTTAGACCACCTGCTAGGTGAATATATGGGGAGATGGTTGGATAGAGTGGCTCGTGTATCCTGGGAAATATGGAGTGCAGGCTTTACTCACAATATGACTGAGTTGCAGTCACTTGCTCAAAATTGTATTTCCTAAAGCATTGTCCTGAGCAGGACATGTATCATTTTTTTCCAAATAGGTAAGACCTTTTGGGTTATGGAGGATTATTTATTTATTTATTTATTTATTTATTTATTTATTTATGAGGTTTTTGCAATTCTGTAAAACTATCTTACTGCCAGTTATATGACTATGACAATTGCTGAAATAGTAGTTTTAAATAAATCTTTCTTATTGCTTCATATATACAAACATGCTGTGACACATGCTCTTGCTAAATAGCATAGAAGTGTGGTTTTGAAATAGTTTTGATGTGTTATTTTGCATCGTTTGGCAAAATATTTGCTTTGATCTACCCTAACTACCTGTATCCAAATTATGTCAAGTTAATTTCAACATACTGCTTGCTTTGGAACTCCATGTAGGATGCCAACAGTGCAATATAATTGCTTTGTAATGGTGTCAATAAGTGTATTCAAATTTATCTTATAGTTTATTTTTAAATATTTCTAATATATTTATCAAAACATTAATTTTTGCTTATGTATTTAAAAATATATCATCTTATGCTCTTTCTACCTATAAATATATCAGTAGT
>NW_012104810.1:34922-36406 GCF_000951045.1 Mandrillus leucophaeus | reverse complement strand
GAAGTGTTTTAGTTTAATTAGATCCCATTTGTCAATTTTGGCTTTTGTTGCCATTGCTTTTGGTGTTTTAGACATGAAGTCCTTGCCCATGCCTATGTCCCGAATGGTACTGCCTACGTTTTCTTCTAGGGTTATTTTTATGGTTTTAGGTCAAACATTTAAGTCCTTAATCCATCTTGAATTAATTTTTGTATAAGGTGTAAGGAAGGGATCCAGTTTCAACTTTCTACTTATGGCTAGCCAGTTTTCCTAGCACCATTTATTAAATAGGGAATATTTTCCCAATTTCTTGTTATTGTCAGATTTGTCAAATATCAGATGGTTGTATTATTTCTGAGGGCTCTGTTCTGTTCCATTGGTCTATACCTCTGATTTGGTACCAGAACTATGCTGTTTTGGTTACTGCAGCCTTGTAATATAGTTTGAAGTCAGGTATTGTGATGCCTCTGGCTTTGTTCTTTTGGCTTAGGATTGTCTTGGCAATGATAGCTCTTTTTTGGTTCCATATGAACTTTAAAGTAGTTTTTTTCAAATTCTGTGAAGAATTTGGTAGCTTAATGGGGGTGGCATTGAATCTATAAATTACCTTGGGTAGTATGGCCATTTTCACGATATTGATTCTTCCTATCCATGAGCATGGAAGGTTCTTCCATTTGTTTGTGTCCTCTTTTATTTTGTTGAGCAGTGGTTTGTAGTTCTTCTTGAAGAGGTCCTTCACATCCCTTGTAAGCTAGATTCCTAGGTATTTTATTCTCTTTGAAGCAATTGTGAATGGGAGTTCACTCATGATTTGGCTCTCTGTGTATCTTTTATTGATGTATAAGGATGCTTGTAATTTTTGCACATTGATTTTGTATCCTGAGACTGCTGAAGTTGCTTATCAGCTTAAGGAGATTCTCTAGAACTCTGTATTAGTATAAATTCCTCTCAAGTTACAGAACACTTTAAAAGTATTTTGACAAGTCACTAACATTTTCCATGAGTCTTTTTTATAATGTAAAATATGCCTTAAATGTCTATATAAATATATGTTTAATATATACAGATAAAATGTAGAGACATTATATATACATATATAATATTATATATACACATATATACATACATGATATACAATATTGCCAAATCTTTCATTATGTGAATATCTTTTGTAACAAACATTTTTTGGATTCTTTCACAATTTTTGAAGATGAAATTAAATGGCATATGTGAGTTTATTAATTCTGGTGAGGCCCACAGATGAGGTGAGGTGCCAAAACTCAAGATTGCACTTACATAGCTGACTAGTGAAGAAGGTCAATGATGGAAACATAAAGCTTCCTGTTACTGAATCATCCATCTGCATTGTAGGTGCATTGAGCACATTATAAAAACAAATATAAATTGTTTACAGGTAAAGTATTCTTATTACAAAAATTACAATAATTATTGTGGCCTTCTTATGAAAATAAAATTGCTTTATCCAAATAGAAATTCTGTAAATT
>NW_012104810.1:27505-29575 GCF_000951045.1 Mandrillus leucophaeus | reverse complement strand
AAATTACCAATGATTAGAGAAATACAATACACATTAATAAAAGAGAACAGATATAGTTATAACGTTGATTTGTGTCAGAGAATTTTTTTTGGCTTTATGATAGAAATTAAAGAGCAGTTATCAAAGTATGGCAATATCTTTTGATTTAATAATGTGTCCAATGTACCTACAATGCAGATGGATGATCAAGTAATAGGAAGCTTTGTGTCCCCATCATTGACCTTCACTAGTAAACTATATAAGTGCAATCTTGGATTTTGGCATCTCAACTGTGGGTCTCTCCAGAATTAATAAACTTCTGCTTTTAGACCACCTGCTAGGTGAATATATGGGGAGATGGTTGGATAGAGTGGCTCGTGTATCCTGGGAAATATGGAGTGCAGGCTTTACTCACAATATGACTGAGTTGCAGTCACTTGCTCAAAATTGTATTTCCTAAAGCATTGTCCTGAGCAGGACATGTATCATTTTTTTCCAAATAGGTAAGACCTTTTGGGTTATGGAGGATTATTTATTTATTTATTTATTTATTTATTTATTTATTTATGAGGTTTTTGCAATTCTGTAAAACTATCTTACTGCCAGTTATATGACTATGACAATTGCTGAAATAGTAGTTTTAAATAAATCTTTCTTATTGCTTCATATATACAAACATGCTGTGACACATGCTCTTGCTAAATAGCATAGAAGTGTGGTTTTGAAATAGTTTTGATGTGTTATTTTGCATCGTTTGGCAAAATATTTGCTTTGATCTACCCTAACTACCTGTATCCAAATTATGTCAAGTTAATTTCAACATACTGCTTGCTTTGGAACTCCATGTAGGATGCCAACAGTGCAATATAATTGCTTTGTAATGGTGTCAATAAGTGTATTCAAATTTATCTTATAGTTTATTTTTAAATATTTCTAATATATTTATCAAAACATTAATTTTTGCTTATGTATTTAAAAATATATCATCTTATGCTCTTTCTACCTATAAATATATCAGTAGTCATTAAAACATTATATTTATTTCTAGCTATATGATATTTGTTTAGGTTTAGTAGATTATTTTTGCACATGAAGAACTTATGATTTATTACTGTTTTCTTTTTTACTTTATTTTATTATACTTTAAGTTTTAGGGTACAAGTGCACAACATGCAGATTTGTTATATATGTATACATCTGCCATGTTGGTGTGCTACACCCATTAACTCATCATTTACATTAGGTATATCTCCTAATGCTATCCCTCCCCTCTCCCCCACCCCACGACAGGCCCCAGTGTGTGATGTTCCCCTTCCTGTGTCCAAGTGTTCTCCTTGTTCAATTCCCACCTATGAATGAGAACATGCGGTGTTTGGTTTTTTGTCCTTGCAATAGTTCACTGAGAATGATGGTTTCCAGCTTTATCCATGTCCCTACAAAGGACACAAGCTCATCCTTTTTTATGGCTGCATAGTATTCCATGGTGTATATGTGCCACATTTTTTTAATCCAGTCTATCATTGATGGACATTTGGTTGGTTCCAAGTCTTTGCTATTATGAATAGTGTCACTGTAAACATACGTGTGCATGTGTCTTTATAGCAGCATGATTTATAATCTTTTGGATATATACTCAGTAATGGGATGACTGGGTCAAATGGTATTTCTAGTTCTAGATCCTTGAGGAATCGCCACACTGTCTTCCACAGTGGTTGAACCAGTTTACAATCCCACCAACAGTGTAAAAGTGTTCCTATTTCTCCACATCCTCTCCACCGCCTGTTGCTTCCTGACACTTTAATGATCACCATTCTAACTGGTGTGAGATGGTATCTCATTGTGGTTTTGATTTGCATTTCTCTGATGGCTAATGATGACGAGCATTTTTCCATGTGTCTGTTGGCTGCATAAGTGTCTTCTTTTTAGAAGTGTCTGTTCATATCCTTTGCCCACTTTTTGATGGGGTTGTCTTGTAAATTTACGTTCTTTTTAGATTCTGGATATTAGCCCTTTATCAGATAAGTAGATTGCAAAAATTTTCTCCCATTCTGTAGGTTGCCTATGTTCATTTTGATGGTAGTTTCTTTTGCT
>NW_012104810.1:0-25915 GCF_000951045.1 Mandrillus leucophaeus | reverse complement strand
TTTTTTTTTTTGAGATGGAGTTTCGCTCTGTCACCCAGGCTGGAGTGCAGTGGTGCAATCTCGGCTCACTGCAAGCTCCACCTTCCAGGTTGATGCCATTCTCCTGCCTCAGCCTCCCAGGTAGCTGGGACTATAGGCGACTGCCACCACGCCCGGCTAATTTTTTGTATTTTTAGTAGAGAAGGGGTTTCACCGTGTTAGCCAGGATGGTCTCGATCTCCTGACCTCGTGATGCACCCGCCTCGGCCTCCCAAAGTGCTGGGATTACAGGTGTGAGCCACTGCGCCCAGCCGAAATTCTGTAAATTCTGAGGAGAGGGGGAAGTTAGAAGACTGTGGGTTTTAGTGGATAGATTTAACAATGGTGATATTAATTATCAATTTCCATTTACATGAGTGCTTTTTTATTAAAATTACAAATTCACAGGTTTCATAATTTCCCCTTGTTTCTCACTGCTAGATTTTAAAAATCAGCGATTTCAATACATGTATATGAAGCTCTTGCCGTATGAAATACCTTCTGAAAATAATATACTATGCCTCAATAAGCCTAAAAAGAGTTTATGCTGCATACTTTTCTTCTAGATTTAAAACATTTATTGTTATATTAAAAGCTCTGAAGAATTCTGTAAGATGGTGTTTTTAAATTGGAATTCTTAAATATTTTTATCATAGAAAATCTTCCTCAAACTTTTGGAAAATACTATTTTAAAGCATTGTAATATTAGCAAATCAACTATGAATCATTAATAAGGTTGTGCTTGGTGTTAATAGGTAGGAAACTTTTAAATTACAAGACTCAGAATCATAAATAACATGGTCCAAATCCTATCTCCATCACTAACTGACCAGAGTAAAATTACGTCAATCTTCAGTCCTTCCATTCCTAAAATGATAACAATAAGTCCCATCGATAAAAATGTCGACAAGATATAATGAAAATATGTTTAAAGCCTTAGCACACTATGTTACACTCTAGAAAATACGAGGATTTATTTTCTTATGATTTTGAAGAAGTGGTCTTTTTCTTCTAACAGTTATTCCTGGTTTCTTAATGTAAAAGTCAACTGTAATAGTCCAAAAAGGCTATTATGAAAGGCAAAGATTACTAGAAGAAGCAATCTAGCTGTTAAGAGGTTTCAAGGGTGTTATTACTTATAGGGAATTTGGCATCATCAAGTATTACCAAATCTAAACATGAATGTGCCAAAGGACAAGTGTAATCTATCAAAGAAAAAGCTGAACAAGCTCATGAGACCAGTGAATAAAACCAACAATCCAACTCAATTCAATTATCAAAAAGAATTGTAACTAGAGTGAAGCTAGAGTACCCATGCTGGAATATACAGTTTGATTCCCTTCCTTAAGAGAAGGTAAGATGTTACCATAAGATTTATCTCAGGAAGGTGTATACACTGGTTTACATTGGTAAATCAATGTTTAAGGGTGGATCTACCAAATGAGTATACAATCAGAACAGTTAATTTATTTTATCAATTATATGCCAGGAAATGTGCTAGGTGCTAGCTACATGATTCAAAAAATCAATTAATCTGGATTGAGGTGATGTTCTGTGGACATTTTGAGTATTGAAATTGTCTTTCCAATGACTCCAAAAGACTTTTATCCCCCTGAACATCATTGAATTTCTAATGTACATAATTAAAGTGAGCATCTTAAATGTTTGTATTTAATAAACACAATTTTATATCTTCCTAAATCTGCCTGATTTCTCTTGTGGCTTGTACTTTCCATCTTTTTCTTTAGGTATATAATGCTTTTGGTCAAGTCTTGCTCTGTCATCACATCTCAACAGTGTTAATATTATATTTTTGCTTTGATGTCTCACACACTAAGCACATGGGCCAAATCTAATGAAAGATCTGATTTTCCTTTTCTAAGATAATTGAGATTCCTCACTGGATTCCCATTGCCAAACTTTTCATTGCTGTCAAACAGTAAAACAACTGAAGGTTTTTCAACGAAATAAGGAAAACCAAACACCATCTTCCCTAAAGAAGATATGGCTTAAAGATGGATAGGAGAGAGAAGGGGCATGGAAGGAGACAGAGAGAGAAAAAAAAAAAAGTGAGAGGGGAGAGAGAAAGAGAAGTAATACATTATTTTGGCTAAAATGGGAAACAAAGAAGATGCATAACTATGTGTTTATCTCATAATACATAAAAATGTATGTAAATTTAAGTTCCACACAGTGAAAAGGCATTTGGGATAAAGTCAACTTAAGTGGGTGCAGTATCCTTATATAGTGAGATATTAAGATTTTGCTATTTAGTTTCCATTTATTATAGAAAAACTTCCTTTGGGTTATGAAATTCCAAAAACATATCTCATTTGATACTACAATATTCCTAGTCTTATTTGAAGTATCAATTGTATAAATCCTGTTCTGTAGTAGCAGAAAAGTATATCTCCATCTTTTAAAGGACAATTCAATTCCAATGTTCCCATATAAAATATACTGGCCTCAGCAAGAGTTTTATATAAAAGTTGCTGCTCCACTGATCACCCATCTCCCTCAGAGTCAATTATTTTAAAATTTTCAATCTGGGCTTAGGCCTAGTCATTGCACCAAAGGGAGTTTCAATAGGGTTTGTAATGACTTGTTACTTGTGCTGAGATTTCTCAGGCAACTTTGATTCTGCTTGATCTATTGTTGCAATTGATTTTATAGATCACCAAGGAATGCACAATCACTTCTATCACCATGTGTAGCTTTGGAATTCTAATCTAACTTGCCTTTGCCCAACAATTTTATTGGACATAAACATTACTGGGGAATTTTTTTCTTTTAAAGTTCCAAATACCAATTTTCTTTAGCACATAGAATAAAAGCTACCTTGTCTAAATAAGTATTATATAGAAAATATAATTGTTGCTCCTTGACTATAATCTCCTTGACAGGTGTTAAACTACTGCCTACACTTTGCTTGATTGGTAAATACATTGCTATTGTTTTTATAAAAGAATTCTAGAAGTTATGTTAGAGTATACTTTTACAATGCACCTTAACGCAAAACATCTGTTTCATAATTTACTCTCAGTTATCAAAGGTATAAAGAATATTGTTAAATTTCTGTTTCTTTCCCACTCATTAGCTTATTGATGAGAGTATTTATGTATAGTTGCAAGGAATGTTTTACAGAAAGAGATATAGTACTGAAGGCAGTTGCAGTAATGAAAAGAACTAGAAAACAGGACACCTGGTTCCACACGAGCCCTTATGCATTTTATTTAGTGCCTTCCCTCTTGACTCACTATTAAATACCCATAGCTCTGGACTGGCTGTCCTCCATTTATTTTATCTACTCTTCTGTGTGCTACATGGAATAGCAAATCCATTCATCATATTTTGCATAATAATATCTTTGGTACTATAGACAAAATGATAGAGCTCCTAGGCATATAATGATATACATTTCCAAACTTTAATCCATCTATATTGGTAGTTTCTAGGATTTTCCCTCTATGGTCTTCTCAGCCTGCAAACTCTCCTCAGCCAAATAAGCTAAAGTCAGACTTCAAAACAGGGCTTAAGAAACGCATTTTAATCTGCTACCTGACTATGTTTCCCTATTAGTCTGTTCTCACAGTGCTAATGAAGACATACCTGAGACTGGGTAATTAATAAAGGAAAGAGGTTTAATGGACTCACAGTTTCACCTGACTAGGGAGGCCTCACAATTATGGTAGTAGGTGAAGGAGGAGCAAAGGCATGTCTTACATGGCAGCAGACAAGAGAGTGTGTGCAGGGGAACTGCCCTTTATAAAACCATTAGGTCTTGTGAGACTTATTCGCTGTCATGAGAACAGGGAAGAAAAAACCTGCCCCAGTGATTCAATTACCTCTCACTGGGTCCCTCCCATGACATGTATGGATTTGAGGAGCTCAATTCAAGATGAGATTTTGATGGGGACATAGCCAAACCATATCAGTCTCCGATTCTACTACTTCTCATTATTCCCTGCGTGTTTTGAAAAGACAAAACTGACTACAGTTTCAAGAACATAATGTGCTATTTATTGCTCACCATGGTATTTCTTGAACTTTACCTTTAACATTTAGATTTATTTACAAGATCCTCAGATGAGCTCTAATAATACTAGCTTATATCATTTTTACTCCAATAAAATCTCCATCATATCTGCCTGTCTCTTCTGCTAGACCCTTAAAAGGAATGCTGTCCTTTTGATATGTAATTCCAACCTCTGGCTTCTATACTACAATCAGTTAATTGTTTTCCTCCATTTCTCTTTTCAGTTAAAACTTGTACTTGACATTTCTATCTTTCAAGCAAGGTAAAATGACTGAAAACTAATAGCTTAGTTTCAAGTAAGATTATATTTATATATAATCTTAATAAGTTTCAAGTAAGATTTTATATATATATATGTAATTTTCTACAGACATGGAGTCTTGCTATGTTGCCATGGCTAATCTCATCAAATAAGTTGTATTCAAATATTTTAAAACATATAAATGGGTGACTTATTCATTCATCCAGTCAGTTATCCATCCATCTATTAATTCATTTAATTCATGTAAAATGGCATTCTAGGTGTGGATGGAAAAGAAATGACAGGCTGGGTTTTTTTGGCCTTGTAGTAACATTCAGTAGTTATTACCTAATTCACTGAAACAGAACCCTAATTTCATTTTTTTTTAATTTTTAAGTTTTGTAGGTACATAGTATGTGAATATATTTATGGGAGACATGAGCTGTTTTGATACAGGCATATGATGTGAAAAAAGCACATCATGATGAATGAGATACCCATCCCATTAGGCATTTACTCATTGAGTTGCAAACAATCCAATTATACTCTTTAAGTTATTTAAACTGTACAGTTATTACTGACTATAATCACCCTGTTGTGCTATCAAATAGTAGACCTTATTCATTCTTTCTAATATTTTGTGTATCCATTAACTGTGCCCACCTCTCACCCAGCCTCCTATTACCCTTCCCAGCCTCTGGTAACAATACTTCTACCCTCTACGTCCGTAAGTTGAATTGTTTTGATTTTTGTATCTCATAAGTAAGTGAGAACATGTGATGTCTATCTTCCTGTACCTGGCTTATTTCACTTAACACAATCATCTCTAATTCAATCCATGTTTTTGCAAATGACTGAATCTCATTGCTTTTTTATGACTGAATAGTACTGCATTGTGTATATGTACCACATTTTCTTTAAGTGTTCATCTGTTAATGGACAGATGTTAAGACAGATGTTAGGTTGCTTCAAAATCTTAACTATTTTAAACAGTGATGCAATAAACACAGAAGTGCAGATACCTCTTCGATATACTGATTTCCTTTCTTTTGGGTATATACTCAGCAATGAGATTGCTGAATTATATGGTAGCTCAAGTTTTAATTTTGTTAGGGACCCCCAACATTTCTCTATAGTACTTTTACTAACTTACATTACCACCAACAATGTATAAGGGTTCCCTTTACTCCACATCCTTGGCAGCCTTTGTTATTGCTCGTCTTTTGGACAAAAGCCATTTTAAGAGGGGTGAGGTCATATCTCATTGCAATTTCGATTTGCATTTTTTTGATGATCAGTTATATTGATGACTTTTTCATATGCCTGTTTGCCATTTGTATGTCTTCTTTTGAACAATGTATATTCAAATCTTGTACCCACTTTTTGATTGGATTATTAAATTTTTTCCTATAAAGTTGTTTGAACTCATTATGTATTCTGGTTATTAATCCCTTTTCAGACTGTTAGTTTGAAAATATTCTCTCCCATTATGTCTCTTCACTATGTTGATTGTATTCATCGCTGTAAAAAAGCTTTTTCAGTTAATGTAATTCCATTTGTTCATTTTTACTTTGGTTTTCTGTGCTTGTAGGATATTGTTCAAGAAATCTTTGCCTAAACCAATGTCTTGGAGAGTTTCTCCAATGTTTTCTTATAGTAGTTTCATAGTTTGAGGTATCAGATTTAAGTCTTTAATTAATTTTATTTGGCTTTTATATGTAGTGACAGATAAGGGTCTAATTTCATTCTCCTGCTTATGGATATCCAGTTTCCCAGCACAATTTATCAAAGAGATTGTCTTTCCTCCATATATGTTACTGGCATCTTTGTCAAAAATAAGCTCACTGTATGTGTGTGGGTATGTTTCTGGCTTCTCCATTCTATTCCACTGATCTATGTGTCTGTTTCTACGCCAGTACCATGCTGTTTTGTTTTCTGACTTTTCTACTCTGTCCCCTTGATCTATGTGTCTGTTTTATGCCACTACCATGCTGTTTTGATTACTATACCTCTGTAGTATAATTTAAAGTCATGCAATATGATTCCTCCAGTTTTGTTCTTTTAGCTTAGGATAGATTTGTCTACTCTGGGCCTTTTGTGGTTACATATAAATTTGAATTTTTTTTCTGTTTCTCTGAAGAATGTAATTAATAGTTTGATAAATATTGCATTGCGTCTATAGATTGCTTTGGATACTATGGACATTTTAACAATATTGATTCTTTCAATCCACGAACATGGAATATTTTTACTTTTTTTTGTTTTCTCTTCAATTTCTGTTATGTATATTTTATGGTTTTTATTATAGAGATCTTTTACTTCTTTGTTTAATCTAGGTATTGAATTTGTGTGTGTTTATTATTAATAGGATTACTAATTTTATTTCTTTTTCACATAGCTCATTGTTGGCATATAGAAATGCCACTGATTTTTGTATGTTGATTATTTATCCTGCAATTTTGCTTAATTTGTTCATCAGGTATAATAGCTTTTGGTGGAGTCTCTGGGTTTTTTTCAAATATAAGATCATATCATTTGCAAACAAGGATAATTTGACTTCTTACTTTCCAAAATGGATACTTTATATCTTTCTGTTTTCCGATTGTTCTAGCCAGGTCTTCCAGTAATATGTTGAATAACAGTGGTGACAGTGGGCATCCTTGTCATGTTCCAGTACTTAAAGGAAAGGTTTTCAGGTTTTTGTTTTTTGTTTTTTTTCCCCCCATTCAGCATGATACTAGCTGTCAGTCTCTCATAAGTGGCTTCTGTTTTGTCGAGGTATGTTACTTCTATCCCCAGTTGTTTGAGGCTTTTTTATCATAAAATGATGTTAAATTTTACCAAATATTTCTTGTCTGTATCAATTGAAATGATATGATTTTTATCCCTAATTCTATTGATAATGATGTGTCACTTTGATTGATTTGCATGCATTGAACCATTCTCGCATCCTAGGTATAAGTTTCAGTTGGTGATGATGACTCATCTTATTAACGTATTGTTGAATTCCATTTACTAATATTTTGTTGAGAATTTTTGCATCAATATTCCTCCGAGATATTGGTCTGTGGGTTTGTTTGTTTGTTTGTTTGATGTGCCTTTGTGTTATTTTGGAATCAAGGTAATACTGGCCTTGTAGAATGAGTTTGGACATATTCCTTCTTCCTCCATTTTTCAGAATAGTTTGAATAGGATTTTTATTAGTTCTGTAAATGTTTGGTAGAATTCAGCAGTGAAGCCTGTGAGTTCTGGCTTTTCTCTATTGGAAGATTATTTATTACGCGTTCAATATTATTATTTGTTATTGCTCTGTTCAGTATTTGCATTTCTTTGTGGTTCAATCTTGGTAGGTTGTATGTGTGTAGGAATTTATCTATTTCTTCTAGATTTTTCAATTTATTGGCATATAGTTACTCAATATAGACACTAATAATCCTTTAAATTTCTGTAGCATCAGTGGTAATGTCTCCCTTTTCATTTCTGATATTATTTATTTGGCTCTTCTGTTTTTCTTAGGTAGTCTGGCTAAACGCTTGTCAATTTCATTTAACTTTTCAAAAAGCGAACTTCTTGCATCATTGGTCTTTTGTATTGTTGTTTTTAATTTCATTTATTTCTGCTTTGATATTTACTATTTCTTCTCTTCTACTGATTTTGTATTTGGTTAGCTCTTGCTTTTCTAGTTCTTTAAGATGCATAATTAGATTGTTTATTTGAAGGTTTGTTTCTTTTTTGATATAGGCAGTTATAGCTATTAGCTTCCCTGTTAGTACTGTTTTTGTTGTGTCACATAGCTTTTGCTATACTGTTTCCATTATCATTTGTTTCAGAAAATGTTTAATTCCTTTCTTAATTTCTTTATTGACCCACTGGCCATTCAGAATCATATTACTTAATTTTCATGCATTTTATAGCTTCCAAAATTTCTTAAATTAAAAATTCTGGAATTAATTGTTATTAATTCCCAGTTTTATTCCATTGTGGTCAGAGAAGATGCTTGATATTATTTTACTATTTTAGAATGTTGGAAGACTTGATTTGTAACCTAACATGTGATCTATCCTTGAGAATGATCCATGTGTTGAAAAAATAATGTGTATTCTACAGCTCTTGAATGAAATGTTTTGCAAATATCAATTGGATTTATTTGGTCTACATTGAAGATTAATTGTGATCTTTCTTTATTGATTTGCTGTCTGAAGATCTGTCTCACACTGAAAGTTCAGTGCTAAAGTCTCCAGCTATTATTGTATTGAGGCCTATCTTTTCTTTAGCTCTAATAATATTTCCTTTATATATCTGGATGTTTCAGTGTTGGGTGCATATATGTTTAAAAGTGTTATATCCTCTTGCTGGATTGACCCCTTTATAATTACATAGTATAGTGACTATCTTTGTTTCTTTCTATAGTTTTTGTCTTGAAATCTATTTTGTCTGATACAGGTAGAGTTACTCCTGCTTTTTTTTCTTTTTTGAGGTTTCTATTGGCTTGGAAGGTATTTTTCATCCCTTTATATTTAGCCTACATACCTCTTTATAGGTAAAGTGTGCTTCTTGTAGGCAACAGCTCAATGGGTTTCTTTCTTTATCCTTTCAGACAGCCTATGTCTTTTGATTGAAGAGTTTAGTACATTCACATTCAATGTTATTATTGATAAGTAAGGACTTACTCCTACCATTTTGTTATTTGTTTTCTTGTCTTCTCTTCCTTCTTTCTTTCCTTTCTATCTTCCTCTAGTGAGGGTGATTTTCTCTGGTGATATGATTTAGTTTCTTACTTATGTGTGTGTGTGTGTGTGTGTGTGTTTATGTGTGTGTGTGTGTGTCTGTATGCATTAGATGCATTTTCATGTAAGGTTACTGTGAGTCTTGCAGATATTGTCTTATAACACATTATTTTAAACTGATAATGACTTAACATTTTTTGCATAAACCAACAAAAAGTAAACTACTAAAAACTTGCCTTAACATCCCCCCTACTTTTTAACATTCTGTTGTTTCTATTTATATCTTACTGTAATAACTATTTCTTGAAAAGTTATGTAGTTATTATTTTTTATTGATTCATTATTTCTTCTATTTAGGATAAGAACAGTTTACATGGCACAGCTACAGTGTTATAATATTCTGAGTTTTTCTGTGTACTTACTCTTGTCATTAAATTTTGTACCTTCAGTTGATTATTTACTTCTCATGAATGACATTTTCTTTCCAATTGAAGTACTCTTTTTAGCATTTCTTATAGGACAGGTCTAGTATTTATGAAATTCCTCAGCTTTTGTTTGTCTAGGAAAGTCTTTATTTCTCCTTCATGGTTGAAGAATATCTTTTACCAGGTACACTATTCTAGGGTAAAAGACTTTTTTCTTCAGCACTTTATATGTGTCATGCCACTCTTTACTGACCTAGAAGATTTCCACTGAAAAGTCTGTTGTTAGATATATTGGAGCTCCATTGTATGTTATTTGTTTCTTTTCTCTTGCTGCTTTTAGGTTCCTTCTTTTATCCTTTATCATCTGAAGTGAAGTTCTTTTAGTCAGTTCTAGTTTGCTGTCAGACTTATACCTTATATAAACTAATAAACTTCCTTACATTTACTTTGGAAGTATTACCATTACTACCTAATTGTAACTGAAACAATAAATCTTTAAAGGTTGCGCAGCTAAGAACAGGATGGAAAGAGGCTTGCTGAAATAATGCCACATACCAATATGACAAATTTGACTTTCTATGAAATACAGCATTTTTTTCCTGAAGTGCATATATATTTTAAACTATAACTACTTATATTGATGAATATCTTGTGAAGTTGGGGTGATTATATCAATATAAGGTTTCATGTATTAATGAATTAATACATATATATTAATTGCAATTATGTGAATCTTAAGTATTACTGCTCATAGAGCATTTTCTTGATAAGAGATAATCAGTTTTATCACAATTGTCTGACAGCTATGAATGATTTCCAGGCTAGAGTGACTAAGATAACTCTAATCCGCTTTAAGATTAATAAATTATATTTTATTACATTGCCACCAGAGACTTACATTCAGTGAAGAACTAATGTAAGATGAAAAGATTTTCTTAACGTAAAACTAAGTACTAGGAAAATTAAAAGAAAGGCAGACAAAAGTCTAGTGTTAGAGGATTTGCAAACCTCCAAAAAGGACTCTAATTGCATAATGCATTGTTTGGTAAAAGCTGAAAACATATTCTTGGTAGTTTGGATTAGTCATGTGTTGGCTTACATTTGTCCCTGTGCCTCCACTATACTTTTAATTGGAGAGATGATGATGACTTAGAAGTCTTATCTTTCAATCATCCCCAAAAAAGCATTACCTGGGAAACAAACAAACAAACAAAAACTATATTCGGTCACTAAATAACTCGGTCACCGTGGGTCGGTCACGTAACCTCTCTGGACCAGGTTAGTTCACATGATCTTTTACTTTTTTAAATTGAGCCAAAAGGAATGTGTTGATAAATTATGGCTACATTATGGATTCCGAGAAATGTTGCTAATAATACAGTACGTTCTCAGAACTTTTACATTTGGGAAATGCTGGTCATCTTCTTCCAATAATGTTTTGTATTTATCAAGCTTTCACATAAGAAAATTCTTACACTTACCCTTTATGGTACCAAGGATTGAGATGGATAATGAGAATGCTTTAAAAAGTATCGGTTTGATTCTACCAATAGTCAGACTCATAAAAATTATTTATAAAAATTTAAGTCAGCATTACATTATCTCACAGAAGACTACACCATAAATGTTCTGCAAAATGGTTCAGTTTTTGCAAAATATTAACATCGAATTTAAATATTGCCATATCTAGTCACACACGAAATGGATAAAGGTGGAAAAATATCTGCTCTAAAGTATTTTAAAAGCAATCAATAATATTTTTACTATAAGAAATCCCTGATACTATATTAAGAAAAAGGAAAGTTTAAAATTAACCAACAAAAGGTTATCATTCAGAACCGATAGACACATGTACTGCAAGGTGGCCAGGACACTACAACCAAGACCAAAGAAATCATGAGTTACATTTACTCGTTCTGCCTCTTCAGGGCTTTGCAGTCTTGTTTCTCTGCTTCACTAAACAAACCAGCTTCATTCTTCATCACAATGAGAACTACAACTTGTACATACCTTTGCTTCTTCCTAAAACTCTTACTTAGACCATCACATTGCTTACCCAGTCCTATTGTTTAAGTCAGAAACAAAACATTACCTCACAATGAGCCTCTTCATGTCAAAATCAGCTTACATTCATTATTTTAAAAAATGGGGGAGGGGAATAAAAGAGCTCTTCTCACCAAGATTTCTGGGGATATGACTCAAAGAGGAGGACACAATTCATATCTACCTTCTGTACACAGCAAGCCCGTACCTTTAAATCAGGCAAACACAAATCAAAGGAATACCATTTTGAAAAATGTACCTGGAATATCAGGACATAAGTATGTATTTGAAAAGATGTTAAATACAGAGTTGTTAGTAGTGGAAAAACGAATAACCTATATTTCTTTGAGAAATTGTTAAATAAATTGTGTTGCATTCATAATTTAAACTACTGAGAACTTTTTAAAAATAGTGAATTTAGCTCTCTATATTAACCTAACATGAAGTTCATGACATTTTACCATGTAATGTAATACAATAGTATATTCTTTTTCTAAACAAATAAATAAATATATGTTTGGTGTATACATATGCATAAATATCAACATATTTCAATATATTTATGTATATAGGTACTGCATACCATACATACCCATATACAAATGTTAATATGTATATATGCAAATATTTATAAATGTGTATTAATATACACAAGCATGTAAACCTGTCTATATACATACATTAAAAATGCATATATTTGTTTCTATAACACTATATCTAGTCTCTATAGCAAATTGCTATCAGTTTTAGCTACTTGAAATTAATTTAAAACAATAATAATACTATTTTAATAAAAAACATTAAATGGTATAAAATTTGCATATTTATTCTTTCTTATACTTTGGTATAAAGTAAAACAAGTAATCTCTACCTGACTCTTTAATAATCCGCTCTTTTTCACCTCAGGGCTTTTGCACTTGTTTTCCTTCAGCCTGAAGTGCACTTCCCGCAGATGTCATGGGCAAAGGCATACATGGAACACTCACAGAAACAGGACTACCAGTAGCAAATATGATATTTCAAAATTATTACCATGATTAATAATTAAAGTGGCATAATGCATAATTTTCTCCTATCAAATTGGTTAAAAAATTAAAAAGGTAAACAGATGATTAGGTGGTTATAAAAAAACGAACACTTGAACACACCACTTTTGGAACTCTAAGTTGGTTGTTATATATACCTGTAAATAGTAAAACAGACTATTCCAGTTCTGTAAATTATCTTTACTACATTTGTTATATCATAGACAGTGAATTAACAACAAACAAACAAACAAAAATAGGTGCTTTATACATACCTTCTTAAACTATTTCAAGTGTCTCAAAATGAAGATAATGTAGGGTTTTTTTTCTTTGTTTGTTTTTGTTTTTGTTTTTTTTCTGTAATCTTTTCAGTCTCCATGATTCCAACTTTGCTTTGCCCAATACACCTTGGGGCTACTTCAGCTCCAAACATTTTGGTTATTTTTCAGTTCAATTACTTTCCAAATGTTTTTATTTGGAGTGCCATGAAATCCTTAGTCCCTAACATAGTGATTGGTACATGGTATGTGCTCAATTTACTATTATAAATAACTACAGAAAAAATAATTTTTAATGTTAAGATGTATTTTAACAAAATATGTATTGCAATACAGTTTATTTTAGCTTGTTATACAAAGAACATTGAACTAACATATATATACGCTTAACATTTTAGAAAATTATTTGTTAAATGATATAGATACTGACACGGATGTTTATATACAAAATGTGGGTATATATGTACAATTATGTGTGTACATATATGTGTGCATATATATGCATAGGTACACAATTGCTATGTTTCCATGTGTTACTTTTTTTTATCTTTATGGGTAACATTTACCTAGATTATTTTCCTTCATATGAAATCAGCTTCCTGACTGATACTCTTTCCAGATGGTCCTGTGCTTGGCAGATTTGATGTGCCATGTCACATAAAAAGCTCATGAAACTGAAGTGGCATTGGACCCATGTAATGCTTTTTTAATCAGCATACACACAGCGCATGACACAAAGCATCTCTGCCAACAAATTAGTACCTAATGTTTCTACCATCCAAGTTTAGTTCGACAATTTAACTCTGTAGTCCTACATAATTTATGCTGCTTCCTGACTCCATGTGGTCCATGTGAATGTATTTTGCAAAAACGAAAATAAAAATGAAATCTCACAAAAAGTCTAAAAAGAAACCTCAACAAACACCACACACAGAAAAAAAAAATAATAATAATAAAAGCTAAACAAAATCCAAGAACCAAAGGAAAATATCACACAAGTGGTGTACAGATGAACATTTTAGAGGTCCATATGTGAAGTGGTATCTTAAACAAAATTAATGTGTTCCTTTAAAATAAAGCTAATTAGGAAAAGATATGTAGTGTTTTAAAGGCTGTGAAATGTAGGTAGTACATTTTGGCTGCTTGTTTTAAAAGCTTTAGGGACATTCGTAAGAGAGCCACATTTTAGTAACCCATATCTTTTGTGAGATTAAATCTGTCTGCTGGGAATATTCCTGCATGGATAGAATAAAGAGTACTGCAAACTTTGGTGAGGAACAAGCTATCTTTATTAAAGTATTTATCACTTTTACTGCTGGAATTGGTATTAATATTTCAACAAACAATACCAGTAAGCCTTATCTTCTCTTTGTTGACTTTAGTTAAGCACTGTCAGCAGTAGGCTTTTTGGAACAGCTTGGCCCGCTCAAGCAGAATAATTCATCTTAGAAGAATTAAAAAAAATAAGCTCACTTTTAATATGCAGTAGGAGCACATCAAAGTATGAACACAAACTTAGTTTGGAGGATGTAAGACTTTAAAAATATGATTGACAGTATTCTTTTTCAGCTTCAAAAACAACTGAGAACAGAATATTCAACCAATTGACAAATTTTAAACAAACATAAAAAGTGAGCTTACAGAGTTTTGTTTCAATGACCACATAGGCCATTGTGCATGAGAAAACCTGAATTTTTATGTTAATTTCTTATTCAACATAGTGTAAGAGGAAAGAGAGAAAAAGAAATAAATTCCCAAAGAGAGATCAATACTTTGAATTCAGTAAATGCTGAATATATCTAATGATTTTAACCTAAATGTCATATGACGCTATGGACAAACCCAGAAATCAAAAATCAAACACCATAATTTAAAAAGCAGAATGAGTATGAGATATGAAGGGTTTAAGTAGACTACTGTGTTTGAATTTATCATATCATATGAAGTTCATGTCATATGAAGTTATGGACAAATCCAGAGATCAAACACCATAATTAAAAAATCAGAATGAGTATCAGATACGAAGGGTTTAAGCGGACTACTGCATTTGAATTTATCATGTTATAAGAAGCCTATTATGGAGCTAAAAGAATTATTACAATTGTTCGCATGCAGTTACATGGATGACTACAGAGCCAAATGGGTCATTCAAATTAAAATTATGTTAAAACACAAAGTTTAAAAAACAATGAAAGTTACTTTTTTGGTTCACTACTGAGAGTGGGTCTGGAAGATGGAAGAAAGGCAGAATAGCTTGCTTCATTAAACACCAAAAGTACAGATTATTACTGTTCTGGTAAGTCAAGAAGATACTCTTGCATTCCAGAAGAAAGGCTATGTTGGTATTTTTTAAAGAAGAACACACAGTGAGTAAAATTCTATATTATTAGTTTATAAAATTTTCTTTACTTTTTACAATGGTCTTTATGCTGATTCAATGATTTGAGAATAATTTTTTTCATCTTGGGCACTGCTAATCCTACAAGACGTTCAGAAAAGCAGTGCCCAGAGAGCATCTGTTATACAAGTTGTCCCCCTTCACTTACATAATCTCGGCTCAGTCACAAGTTCTAAGCTATGGATTGGGGTTGAAAGCAGAAGATATCTTCTTTTGAAAGAATTTATAGCTAGATTGTTTAGATACCTTCACAGTTTTTAAAGTAAGTTTAAATTGGCATATAAGATGCTTACAGAAAAAATAATCACAAATAATAAGTGTACAACTCTGTCACCAAAATTGAATACACCAATGAAAACCACCAAAGTCAAGAGATAGAATAATACCAAAATTCCGGAAACCTTTTAACTGACCTTTAGTAATAATCCCCCTTGCTCAATTATAAACCACTATCCTGATTTCTAACAACATAGCTGTTTTTTAACTTTACATGTAAGAAAATATACAGCATGCATTATTTTGTGTCTGGCTTATTATGTTGGAGAGATCCATTCACTTCTTTTTCCATGAGTAGTAGTGCTTCACTTTAATATTACTATAGTAATTGTAAGTATTATGAATTATTAATTATTGCAATTAATAAACATAAATAATTTCCAAGTTTTGGGGTCAATATAAATAATGTTGCTACAAATAGTTATACAGTTTTGGATTAAGTAGGGTACATTTGGTTGGAGTGTCTACCTAGGAATAGAACTGTATGACCATAGGGAAGGCATGTACACAATTTCAGGAAATATTGCAAAACAATTTTCCCAAATAGTTATACTAATTTTCTCATTCACAAGTAGTGTGTGGGAGTTTCATTGTCCAAGGTCTTCAACAAAGAGTATTGTGCATTTTTTTAAGTAATCAGTGAGGATGTGTAGTTATGTCTCATGATGGTTTTAATTCACATTTCCTTGATGAGGTTTAGCACATTTCAAATATTTATTGGCCAGTTGGAAATATTTTAGAATGATTGCCTGTTCACATATTTTACCCATCTTTTTATTGGGTTGTTTGATGTTTTTTTTTTTTATTATTATTATTATTGGTTAGCAAAGATTCTTTCTGAATTTTTTTTTTTTTTTTGATAGGGGCTTTCCATCTGTTTTATGCATTGAAATGTCATCACCATGCTATCTTGGCTCCTCATACATTTAAGGAAATCTATGGAAAAATGAAAGTTTCTAAATTTAATAGAGTCCAATTTATCATTACTTTTGACATTCTAGTGCTTATTGTATCTTGCATACTAACAAAACTTTCCCAACCTCCAGGAAAAAACCATCAGAAATTAATACTGGATTGTGACAAGAAAAATTTCACTAAAATTTTTGCTCTTCTCAGATATTACAGGTAAGAAATGAACAGAATCACTTGCCAATTTTAAATTTAGATTTTTTGTCTGCTTCTATGTATGAACAAAAGCATCCCTGCTATTTACAATACCAGCTTAAAAGAGCTAATATTATTGAAAGTTTATTCTGATACTTTGTAATCTACAGATATATTGATCAACATATGTTTGTTTTGGTTTCAGGTATTTAAGAATATAGGTGAATATTATATACGGTTATTGTCAAAGATAAAACACATCTGAGAGATTAGGAGTCGTAGTTACAGTGACTCTTCTCTAGGCAGGGCAAGAGAAACAGAACACTGAACAGTGAATCTCAGACAGCCTTCCTGATATATCCATTCTTCAGCATAGCATGAAATCAATAGGAAGATTCTCAAGCACTCATGTATCAGGAGAACATCACACCTGGTTACCAAACCAGACCACAAAAATAGGTGTTAATGAGAGATATTTCAGGAAAGAGCTGGTAAACCCAAAAATGCAGGATTGGATAAGAAAACATGCAAAGTTTTAGGTGAACTCAAGAACCTCATGGATCAAATCTTTGTATTTCTTACAGATTAAAAAAGAATCAACTGCCTAAGGACTTTTATAGAACCTATTCTGTAAGATTAGAATCTGAAATCCCTTCCAAAAAAACAGCTCAAGTGAGAAAATCAACATGTTCCATTACAGAATTTTCAAAGAGTTTATCTCAAAAGTATACCATGAAAAGACATTCAACTTTGGCATAAGTAAATTCTACTAAACGTTTCATAAGAATCTACAAACTTCCAAAAACGTGATCACCTTCTAATTCCATATAAATGTGTTAATTGAATTTTCCATTTCTGTGAAACATGCCTTTGGAATTTTTATAAAGATTGCATTAAATCTACAGATTACTTTGGGTAACATTGCCATCTTAAATATATTGTCTTTCGATCCATGAACACAAGCTACATTTTCATTTATGTATGTCTTCTTTAATGTCTTTCAACAATGTTTTAGGAGTTTTCAGTGCTAAATTCTTTCACTTACTTGGTTAAATTTGTTCCTAGATATTTTATTATTTTGGATCCTGTTGTAAATGGAATACTTTTTATTTTTTTTTATTTTTGAATTGTTCATTGCTAGCTTATGGAAACAAACTGATTTTTGTTTGTTGATTTTGTGCCCCACAAAGTAACTAAATTCATTTATTAACTCCAATAATTTTTAAATTTTTGGTGGATTATTTAGGATTCTCTATACGTAAGATTTTGGCATTTGTGAATAAGGAGAATTTCACTTTTCGTTTTCTTTTTAATTTGGATGTTTTGTATTTCTTTGGTTTCCCTAAATGTTTGGGCTAGCTATTCTAGTACAATGTTTAATAGAAGTAATAAAAGACAGTGTCTTCATTTTTCCCCATCTTAGAGAGAATACTTTCATTCTTATCCCATGGAATATGATGTTAGTTGTGAGATTTTTGTAAATAACCTTTATCATGTTGAAGATGTTCTCTTCTATTTCTTGTTTTTTGAATATTTGTTATGAAGGTGTGTGGGATTTATTTCAATTTGTTTCTGTATCAATTGAGATAATTGTATGGGTTTTCTTTATTCATGCTATTAATGTGACGTATTATACTGACTGATTGTTACATGCTAAACCATCATTGCATTTCGGAGATTTTTTCCATTTGTATTTATATGTGTATTTTCTATTTGTATTCATATTTTCTATTTGTATTCATAAGGGATTTTAATCTGTAGTTTGTTATTATTGTAATGTCTTCATCTGAATTTGGGTCATAGGGTGACTTAGTAAATATTCTTTTCTATTTTATATATTGGAATAATGTGAAAGGATTGGTGTTGTCTTCTTTAAAAAATTTGTAGAATTCACCAGAGAAGCCATTTTTGTTCTGGTCTTTTCATTTTTGAGTGACATTTGAATACTGATTATCTCTTTTGTTATAGGTATGTTCATATTTTCTGATACATCTTCAGTTAGTCTCACTAATTTTATCTAGACATTTGTTCTTTTCATTTAGACTTTTTCTATTTTTATTTTTTATTATTATACTTTAAGTTCTAGGGTACATGTGCACAATGTGCAGGTTTGTTACATATGTATACATGTGCCATGTTGGTGTGCTGCACCCATTAACTCATCATTTACATTAGGTATATCTACTAATGCTATATCTGCTATTAGCACTTTTAGCATTTCTTGCAGGGCCGATTATTATTAATCCTCTCAATCTTTGCATGTGAGAGAATGTTTTAATTTCTCCTTAATTTTTGATGGATAGTTTAACAAATTTTCAGTTGATAGTTTCTTTTTTCTTTCAGCACTTTTAATATGTCATCCCATTCCTTTCTTAGCTGTGACATTCTCATTGATAATAAATCTATTCTTAATCATAATGAGGATCTCTTGTATATGATGAGTTGCTTTTCTCTTGCAGCTTTCAAGATTTTCTCTATGTCATTAGCTTTCAATAGCTTAATTATGACATGTCTTGGTGTGGAACTCTGTTTTTATTCTTAAATTTTGTTGAGTTTCTTGTATGTATAGATTAATGAATTCATAGAATTTTGAGACTTTTTTTTCATTCTTTTTTCAGATATTCTCTTTGTTCCTTTGTCTCATTTCTCACACTCTGAGACTCCTCTTATGCATATGTTAGTGTACTTTATTGTGTCCCACAGCTCTCTTAGACTTTATTCAGTCTTTTCTTCTTCCTGTTCCTCAGCCCAGTTAATCCCAATGGACCTAAGATTGTTTATTAATTCTTTATCTGCTCAATCTTTGCTAATGAAATGATCTAGTAATGTTTTCATTGCAGATTTTGTACTTTAGAGCTCCAAAACTTTTGTTTGAATTATTTCCATACTTTCTGTCTTCGTTGATATTCTCTATTTGTTGAGATATTATGTTAAGGATTCTTTTATCTATCTGAGTATATTTAGGCAGTTTGCTTAAAGTCTTTGTATAGTAGTTCCAGCTATACTTCCTCAGGGATATTCTTTGTTAATTTCACATCGTATGTCAATCATATGATGTGTTAGCTAATATAATCAGATTCTTACTTCTCTTCAGGGATTTTTGCTGTTGTTGACTTTTGTAGATAATAGTTGTTTATTTAGTTAATTTTAAATTTTTTCTTAAGACAATATACCATATACTACATCATGTGTGGTCTCTGAAGCTTCCATTTCTTATAGCATGTAGTCAGCTAGGGTTTTGACAGATTGCCTTGAATGACATTTTTAGGTTGCCTCTTACTGATTTACTATTATGTAGTAGCTATAAGCCTTTGACTATTTCCAAGAGTTCTGACAAAGTTGATACTGACCATATTCTCTTTTCTTTAAACAAAATTATGTGGAGAGATAGACCCTTGGAGCTGCATAATTTACAAAATTATACTGATGTAAATCTCATCCAGGATTCTGTTGATCAGTATTAGCATGATACATCTTTCTCCATTCCTAAAATTTAAATCAACCACTCGGCTCCTGGCTTCAGCCCTCTTTTTAGCAGAGTGGATGGTTCTCCTGTCTCGCTGGAGTTCCAGGTGCTGCTGGGGTATGAAAAAAACTATACAGCTGGATCAGTTCCTGTTCAAACAGCCACCCAGTTTTGTGCTTGAAACCCAGGGCCCTGGTGGTGTAGGCTCACAAGGGTTTTTTTTTTTTTTTAATTTGCCATCCATGTTTATATTTAAGTGGGTTTCTCTTTTACAATATTTTTTAATTCACTCTTAAAAATTCTGCTTCTTAGTATACTTAAAACATTCGTATTTAAAGTGGCTATCATATGATTGACAATGAGATACCATTTAACACCAGACAGAGTGGCTATTATTAAAAAGTTATAAAATAACAGATGCTGGAGAGGTTGTGGAGAAAAAGGAATGCATATACACTGTGGGAGTGTAAATTAGTTCAGTCATTGTGTAAGACAGTGTGGCACGTCCTTGAAGACCTAAAGGTAGAAATACCATTCAGTCAGCAATCCCATTACTAGGTATCACCCAAAGGAATAACAATTATTCTATTATAAAGACTCCTGTACATATATGTTCATTACAGCACTATTCACAATAGCAAAGACATGAAATCAACCAAAATATCTGTTGATGATAGATTGGATAAAGAAATGTGGTGTATATACACCATAGAATACGATGCAGGAGTAAGAAAGAATGAGATCATGTCCTTTGCAGTGACATGGAAGGAGCAGGAGGACATTATCCTTAGCAAACTAACACAGAAAGAGAAACCAAATACCACATATTCTCGCTTATACATAGGAGATAAATGATGAGACCACATGGATCTATAGAGAAGAACAACCCACGCTGGGGTCTTTTGGAGGGTGGAGGGTGAGAGAAGGGAATCAGGAAAAACAACAAATAGGTACTAGACTTAATACCTAGGTAATGAAATAATCTGTGTAACAAACTCCCACGACACAACCTATGTAACAAACCTGTAGCTTTCAGATGTGGGCATTCAGTTCCATAAATTTTCCTCTTAACACTGCTGTACCTGTGTCCCAGAGATTCTGGTATGTTGTCTCTTTCTTTTCATTGATTTCAAAGATCTTCTTGATTTCTGCCTTATTTTTGTCATTTGCCCAGGAGTCATTCAGGAGCAGGTTGTTCAATTTTCATGTAGTTGTGAGCTTCTGCATGAATTTTTAAATCCTGAATTTTAATTTGATTGCACTGTGGTTTAAGAGACTTTTTGTTGTGATTTCCTTTTTTTTTTTTTTTTTTCATTTACTGAGGAATGTTTTACTTCCAATTATGAGAATTTGAGAATTTCAAACCAGTATTTCTTAGCTTACTGGGTTCTGTGGGAGTGGAACCTACCGAGCGAGACCACTCGGCTCCTGGCTTCAGCCCTCTTTTTAGCAGAGTGGATGGTTCTCCTGTCTCGCTGGAGTTCCAGGTGCTGCTGGGGTATGAAAAATACTATACAGCTGGATCAGTTCCTGTTCAAACAGCCACCCAGTTTTGTGCTTGAAACCCAGGGCCCTGGTGGTGTAGGCTCACAAGGGAATCTCTTGTTCTGTGGATTGCAAAAATCCGTGGAAAAAGTCTAGTACCTGGGGTGGGTAGCACGTCCCTCACCACTTCCCTTGGCTGGGGGAGGGAGGTCTCCCAGCTCCTTTCATTTCCCGGGTAAAGCAACACCCCAGCCTTCTTCTGCTAACACTCCATAGGTTGCACCTGTTGCCTAACCAGTCCCAATAAGATGAACTGGGTACCTCAGTTGGAAATGCAGAAATCACCCGCCTTCTTTATTGGTCTCTTTGGGAGCTGCAGACCAAAGCTGTTTCTATTCGACCCTTCTGGCCCGTCCCCAGTGCAAATATGTTTAGGAGGTGGTGATTTGATTTGATTTTCTTTGGGTGTATACATATAAGGATTTATATGTCATATAGTGATTCTACTTTTTATTTCTTTAGAAACCTCCATATTGTTTTCCATCATGGTGGCACCAGTGTGCATTCCCATCTAAAGTACACAAGGGTTCCCTTCACACTCCCAGGAACATTTGTCTTTTTGATGATAGCTGACATCATGGATCTTTGAAACCACCAAAATCAAAATACACACACACACACACACACACACACACACACACACACACACACAAAGGTTTTGACATTGGCCTTGCAATGATTTCTTGGATATAGCATCAAAAGCTCCAGCTACAAAGCAAAAATAAATGAATTAAACTACATCAGACTGTGATCCTGCACAGCACAGAAAACAAGAAAAGGAAAAGGCAATATATGGATAGGAAAAAAAAAATGTGTAAACTATATGTCTAATAAGGGTTAATATCAAAAATGTATAAAGATATACAACTCTATAGAATAAAACATATGAAACAATTTTTAAAATGGGCAAGAAACCTAAATGAATATTTCTTCGAAGAAGACATCAAAATAGCCAACACGTATATGAAAAGATGCTTCACATTATTAGTCATCAGGAAAATACAAATCAAAACTACTGTGAGATATCACTTGACTCTTGTACTGTTTTTTCATAGTTCCTGATAAGATGGTCAGTGTGGTTGTTATACTTGTTTCTCTACAGATTAGATATTTGTCTTTTTACATGGCTGGTTTCCTGATTTTTATTTTACCTCATGGCTGATTTCCTGATTTTTATTTTATCTTTGGTATTATCTGGTTTGAATATAATATGCTGTCATGTGAATTTGTATATTTTTGTTTAATTTGTTTTGCTTTTGTTTAAGCTGCTTGGCATTCCCTGTGTGTTCCTGAATCTGTGGTTTGATGTCTGCCATTAATATATGAAATATTTTCAGAAATTATTACTTCAGACATTTTCTCTCTTTCCTATCTCTTTCCTCTTCTGGTATTCCCATAATACATATGTTGCATCTGAAATTGTTCCATAGTTCTTTGATATTCTCTTTTGTTTTGTTTTATTTTTCTCTTTGCCTGTCACTTTATGAAATTTTTATTGGTACACATTTAAGCTCACTGATTTTATCCTTTGACATGTCCAGTCAGTGATGAGTCCATTAAGGATGTTCTTTGTTTGTATTACAGAGTTTTCAATAGATAGAAAATTTTCAATATTTTTTAGATTTTTAAAAATATCTGTACTTACTTTGCCCCTTTGTTATTGCATTTTGTTTTTTTCAATAGAATTCTTAAGACATCATTCATAGATACAGAAAATTCCCAGTCTGATATTTGCAAAATCTCTGCCATGTCTGAGTCTGGTTTTGATGCATGCTTTGTCTCTTCAGGCTGTTGTATTTCTTGGCTTTTATTATGCTTTGCATTTTTAAAAGCTGTATATCATGTATCAGCTAATGGGAACTATGGGAAATAGATCTTTGCTGTGATGTTTTATGTTATTCTGAACTAGGAATTGGACTGTAGGAATTGGACTGTTATTCTGAACTAGGAATTTACTGCTAGCTGTAGCTACACCAAACACATCCCAATCAAAGAAGAAAGGCAAGTCTTTGATTTTCTTCTAGCTTTTTGTGTTTGCTTTTCTTTGCATGTGCTCTTTTGTCTAGATTTCTCTAAACAACAATTTTTAAATAGAGTCTGACACTTGCAGTTTTTTAGCTATAATCTGTTGTTAATATACTTATGCCTTGCTGATGTTCTGTCAAATTGTGAGAGAAGGGAAGTGTTCTATAATGCTATGATTCAGTATCAGTTTTTTTATTAGGGATACATTTTTCAGCTAAGAACTTCACAAGTGTTTATTAGAGAATCCCCTTTTATATGACACAGTAAAGCTAGCAGTATCTAAAGTTTGATTATTTCCCTATCCCCATCTAGGATAAGACACTGGTAAACTCTTCTCTTTCAACTAGTAGGCCTTTGTTATGAAGAACACTATGGACATAGTTCAAAAAGATTACCTCTTCCAAACTGCTTCAAAGAACACAATTGGTTTTCTGACTCATCATAAGAGAATTCTTCTGATAGTGACTACTTTGTGGGGTTCCTGGATGTTAGACCTTTGTTGGATGTATCATTTGAAAATATTTTCTCCCACTCAATATGGTGACTATGTAATCTATTAATAGTTTATTTTGCTGTACAGAAGCTCCTTAGTTTAATTAGGTCCAATTTGTTAATTTTTTTTTGAAGACTTGATCATAAATTATTTCCCAAGGCCCATGTCCACAATGGCATTTCTTAGACTTTTTTCTACGATTCTTATAGTTTGAGTCCTTATAGTTAAATCTTTATTCTATCTTGAGTTATTTTTTGTATATGGGAAAAGGTTAGGGTTCAGTTTCATTCTCCTGCATATGACTACCCAGTTTTCCCAGCGCTATTAATTGAAGAGGGAATTATTTTCTTATTGCTTAGATAAGATGACTGTAGGTGTGTAGCTTTATTTCCGGGCTCTCTCTTCTATTCTATTGGTCCAGATGTCTGTTTTTGTTCCAATACTGTGATGTTTCGGTTACATTTGGGAGCATTATAGTATAGCTTGAAACTGGGTAACGTGATGCTTTAGGCCTTGTTGTTTTTGTTTAGGATTGCTTTGGCTATTCAGGTTCTCTTTTGTTTCATATGAATTTTAGTATTTTTTTTCTAGTTCTGTGAAAAATGATGTGGGTAGTTTGATAGAAATATTGTTGAATCTGTAGATTGCTTTGGGCAGTTTGGTCATTTTAACAATGCTAATCCATGATCATGGCATAGTTTTTCACTTGTTTATGTCATCTCTGATTTCTTTCAGCAGTATTTTGTAGACTTGGACCAAAAGGATTCACAACCAAATTCTACCAAATGTACAAAAGATTTGATACTAATTCTATTAAAACTGTTCCCCAAAATCCAAGAGGAAAGACTCCTTTCCAGCTAATTCTGTGAAGCCAACATCACCCTGATACCAAAATCTGAAAAAACACCAAAAAACAAACAAACAAACAAAACGAACAAAAACAAAAACAAAAAAAAGCCTACAGGCTAATATATCTGATGAACAAAGATGTGAAAATGCTCACGAAAATGCTAGAAAACTGAATCCAGCAGAACAATAACAAGTTAATTCACTATGAACAAGTAGGTTTTATTCCTGGGATTCAGGGTTGGTTCAACATACACAAACCAATAAATATCATTTACCACATAAACAGAATCAAAAACAAAAACCATATGATAATCTCAATAGACACAGAAAAGGCTTTCAATAAAATCCAAATTCCATTCATGATAAAAATCTTCAACAAACTAAGCATTGAAGGAAAAATTCAAAATAGAATCATCTATGACAAATCTACAGGCAAGACCATTCTGAATGAAAAAAAGCTGAAAGTATTCCTTTCATGAACAAGATAAAGATGCTCAATTTCACTGCTCCTATTCAATACAATACTGGAAGTCCTAGCTAAAGCAATCAGGCAAAAGCAAAAAAATAAATAAATAAATAATAAAAGACATTCAAAAAGAAAAAAAAAGAAGTCAAATTATCTCATATGAGATGAAGAATTCATATTGTTAATGAAAAATAACAGTATCTAGAAAATCCTAAAGACTCTGCCAAGTGTCCCTGGAACTTATAAACAACTTAGAAAAGTTTCAGAATGTAAACTCAGTGTACAAAAATCAGAAACATGGGAGCAAGATGGCCGAATAGGAACAGCTCTAGTCTCCAACTCCCAGCGCGAGCGACACAGAAGACCGGTGATTTCTGCATTTTCAACTGAGATACTGGCTTCATCTCACTGGGGAGTGCCGGACGATCGGTGCTGGTCAGCTGCTGCAGCCCGACCAGCGAGAGCTGAAGCAGGGCGAGGCATTGCCTCACCTGGGAAGC
>NW_012104809.1:7056080-7056586 GCF_000951045.1 Mandrillus leucophaeus | reverse complement strand
GCCAGGAAATTGACTTCCTCCTGGACACTGGTGCAGCCTTCTCATGTTAATCCCTTGTCCCAGATGGCTGTCCTCAAGATCCATTACTAGCTGAGGAATCCTGGGACAGCCTATAACCAGGTATTTCTCCCACCTCCTCAGTTGTAACTGGGAGACTTTGTTCTTTTCACATGCCTTTTTTGTCATGCCTGAAAGTCCCACACCCTTATTAGGGAGGGATATTTTAGCCAAGGCTGGAGCTATTATCTACACGAATATGGGGAACAAGTTACCAATTTATTGTCCCCTACTTGAAGAGGGAATCAACCCTGAAAATTTTGAAAGACAAAAAATGCTCACCCAGTCCAAACCAGGCAAAAAGGTCCCACCACTTTTCCTTATCAAAGGCAATATCCCTTAAGGCCTGAAGCTCATAAAGGATTACAGGATATTGTTAAACATTTAAAAGCTCATGGCTTAGTAAAGAAATGCAGCAGTTCCTGCAACACCCCAATTCTAGGGTGTCA
>NW_012104809.1:7041866-7052840 GCF_000951045.1 Mandrillus leucophaeus | reverse complement strand
GCTACTCGGGAGGCTGAGGCAGGAGAATGGCGTAAACCCGGGAGGCGGAGCTTGCAGTGAGCTGAGATCTGGCCACTGCACTCCAGCCTGGACGAAGAGACGGACAAAGAGGGAGTCAGAAAGAGAGAAAGAGAGAGACAAAGGAGAAGTCAAAGAGAGAAGTCAAAGAGAGAGAAAGAGAGAGAGAGAAGTAGTAAAGAAAAAACAGTGTACCCTATTCCTTTAAAAGCCAAGGTAAATTTCTAAGTGTCTATCCAGTCAAGGCATATTCTTCTTATATGGAATGTCAACCTATATCTGCCTCCCCACTAACTGGACAGGCACCTGCACCTTAGTCTTTCTAAGTCCCAATATTAACATTGTCCCAGTAAATCAGACCTTATCAGTACCCCTGAAAGCTCAAGTTCATCAGCACAGAGTCATACAACTAATAACCCTACTTATACGGTTAGAAATGGCTACTGCCACAGGAACCAGAATAGCCAGTTTATCTACTTCATTATCCTACTACCACCCACTCTCAAAGGATTTTTCAGACAGCTTGCAAGAAATAACAAAATATATCCTTACTCTACAATCCCAAATAGACTCTTTAGCAGCAGTGACTCTCCAAAACTGCTGAGGCCTAGACCTCCTCACTGCTGAGAAAGGAGGACTCTGCACCTTCTTAGGGGAAGAGTGTTGTTTTTACACTAACCAGTCAGGGATAGTATGAGATGCTGCCTGATGTTTACAGGAAAAGATTTGTGAAATCAGATAATGCCTTTCAAACTCTTATGCCAACCTCTGGAGTTGGGCAACATGGCTTCTCCGCTTTCTAGGTCCCATGGCAGCCATCTTGCTTTTACTCGCCTTTGGGCCCTGTATCTTTCACCTTCTTGTCAAATTTGTTTCCTCTAGAATCAAGGCCATCAAACTACAGATGGTCTTACAAATGGAACCCCAAAGGAGCTCAAGTAATAACTTCTACTGAGGACCCCTGGACCAACCCATTGGCCCTTCCACTGGCCTAAA
Organism: Mandrillus leucophaeus; assembly: GCF_000951045.1. Taxonomy (NCBI): domain Eukaryota; kingdom Metazoa; phylum Chordata; class Mammalia; order Primates; family Cercopithecidae; genus Mandrillus; species Mandrillus leucophaeus. The sequence goes on along the minus strand of NW_012104809.1, from coordinate 7,051,826 downwards.
TAATTCCCCTCTGGAGGACACTACAACTGCAGGGCCCCTTCTTCACCCCCATCCAGCAGGAAGTAGCTAGAGTAGTCATCGGCCAAATTCCCAACAGCAGTTGGGATGTCCTGTTTAGAGGGGGAATTGAGAGGTGACAACGTTCTAACAGCCCTCGCTCACTCTCAGCGCCTCCTCAGCCTCGGCGTCCACTCTGGCCATGCTCGAGGAGCCCTTCAGCCTGCCATTGTGCTTTGGAGGCTCCTCTCTGGAGCTGGCCAAGGCTGGAGCCAGCTCCCTCTGCTCACGGGGAGGTGAGGATGGAGAAGCATGGGCAGGATCTGGGTCTGTGCACAGTTGTCACAGGCTGGCATGGGTTCTGGGTGGGCGTGGGCTCGACAGGCCCCGCACTCCACACAGCCGGCCGGTGCCTGCTGGACTTGACCTGGGAACGAGCTCCCTCTGGGCTGCCGAGCTCCCTCTGGGTTGCCGGAGTGCCCGGGCTAGGTGCTGCAAAGTCCCACGGTGAGTGCCAGTGAGAGGTGAAACCGGCTGGGCTTCTGGGATGGGTGGGGACTTGGAAAAGTTTTCTGTCTAGCGAAAGGATTGTAAATGCACCAATCAGCACTCTGTGTCTAGCTAATGTTTGTTAATGCACCAGTCAGTGCTCTGTGTCTAGCTAATTGGGTGGGGACTTGGAGAACTTTTGTGTCTAGCTAAAGGATTGTAAACACACCAATCAACACTCTGTGTCTAGCTACAGGTTTGTAAATGCACCAATCAGTGCTCTGTCAAAATGGACCAATTAGCTCTCGGTATAACAGACCAATCAGTTCTCTGTAAAATGGACCAATCAGCTCTCTGTAAAACGGATCAATCAGCAGGATGTGGGTGGGGCCAGATAAGGGAATAAAAGCAGGCCACCCAAGCCAGTAGTTGCAATCTGCTCGGGTCAGCGGTCTTTCACTGTCTGCAATAAATCTTGCTGCTGCCCACTCTTTGGGTTTGTGCCGCCTTGATGAGCTGTAACACTCACCACGAAGGTCTGCAGCTTCACTCCTGAAACCAGGGAGATGACAAACCCACCGAGACGGATGAACAACTCAGGATGGGAGGAACGAATGACTACAGATGTGCCACCTTTATGAACTATAACACTCACTGCGAAGGTCTGCAGCTTCACTCCTAAAGTCAGCGAGACCACAAATCCACCAGGAGGAAGAAACTCCAGACACATCTGAACATCTGAAGGAAAAACTCGTGACACACCATCTTTAAGAACTGAAACACTCATTGAGGGAGTCCGTGGCTTCATTCTTGAAGTCAATGAGACCAAGAACCCACCAATTCTGGACACATAAGGAGCAGTTTTGATTGGATGGCCTTTAATCTCCAAATTGCCAGCCTCTCTAAATTGTCTAGGTCCAGGTTGGCAGTTGGTTGGCACCAGCTTGTTTGTTGGTGGTCAGTTTGGGATATTTCCAGCTGCAGTCTTTTTTAGCATCAAGAACAAGAACTGGTTTGGCGTGATTGCAGGAAGGGAGATAATGTGACACTTTTACAACATATTTCTGAGAACGCACAGCACATGATTGCTCCCTCACCTAGCCATGACCATCTGATTCTGTTTTAACTTTGAGAATCTCAGCCAAAGGAAGTCCATTTTTTCTGTCAGCCAAGGACCTAGTTTAACACCATTAAAAATATCATCAGTAAGATAAATGGAATAATGTTCCTCCAAAATGCTCATGCCTTAATCCCCATCTCCTGTGAATATGGTACCTTACATGCCAGAAAGGATGTTACAGATGTGATTAAGGTAAGGACTTTGAGATGAGGAGATTATCCTGGATCAACCCAGTGTGTCCAATATAATGACAAGAGTCTTCATAAGAGGAGGCAGTTAAATCTGATTCAGAAATGGCAAGGTGATGGTAGAAGCAAAGAGTGAGAGAGAGATTTGAAGATGCTAGCTTTGGAGATGGAGAAGGGGCCATCAATCAAGGAATCCAAGCAGCCTCTAGAAGGTAGAAAAGTTAACAAAATGGATTCTTACTGAGAGCCTCTAGAAGAAACAAGCATTGCCAACATCTTGAAACTAATTTTGACTTCTCCTCTGTAGAACAGGTAATAAAATTGTGTTGTTTTATTACAGCACCAACATTTAACGAGATCTTAAAAATGAGTCAGAATTCACTTGGCAAAGAGAAGAGCAAGGAGTATCCTATGCAGAGGGAAAAAAAAATCTTTTGGTAAGAGGCAGTGCCTATATGAGAAGAAATGGGAGAAAAAAGAAACACAGGTCTTTTGTGGACAGAGGGGAAGAGAAGAGAAACATTCTGTAAGATGACAGAAAAGGAGAGAGTGGGCATGAAGCAAAGGGCTCTGCAAGCCATATTCAGGATTCTAGGAAGCCATTGATACATTTTTATTAGGAGACTGTGTGAGTGGGACATGACGGACATGAACTTTTGAAATTATTTATCTAACTTCACTCTAGAGAATGATTAGTGTGTCTGCTGGGTGTGGGGAGACTTATGGAATTACTTAAAGTCTGGAGAAGGATTTAGATATGTGTGTGAGTGGAGGACTGCTTCACATTGAACATTTAGGAACTACTTTAAAAATGCAAGCAAGAGATGGCAGAAATTGACCTGAATAGAAATGTTGAAACTACCTGGAGGTGGATATATCTGAGACGTATTTGAAAAATGAAATTCACAGGGCATGTGGGTGCTGAATGTTTTATTACATTATCTCCAGAAATGTTATAGGGTATGCGTCAAAACTGAGAAGGTTCTGAAAGAATGCTGTGGGCATGGAGAAATATTGCTAGCAGTTGGAAAGAACTTAATAGCAATGAGGAAACAAGGGGACAAGAGGAGAGGAGAAAATGGGAGGGGAACTTGACAAAGCAACAGAGATAGGTTGTTTAGAACCCTGAATTCAGAGGTCTCTGGATCAGTTTCAACCTTGGCACTTTTCATGTTTTGGTTATATGAGCCCAAAATGTTCCTTTATTTTCATTTTTTAATTAGTCTTCCAGGAGTAGCTCTTGACAAACACAAATGCAGTATAAACTTGAAACACAAATTTCAAATGTAAATATTAAACTGATAGGCATCATCTCCTACTGTCTACTGAGATCTATGCCTAGCTTCCTGGTTAAACTCTAAGATTATAAAGAGGTGATTTAATCACCAGTCACCTCCCTCCCACACACTTAGCAGTTTCACATGTGGCAATTAATGGGCAGTTAATACTAACTCTCTGAAAAGGTTGACCTACCTTCACAAGTACTGAAGTGCTTTAGATCCACCCTGCTGGGTCCTGCCACCAGACACTTTTCTCGGTTTCCACTGATTCATAGGAATTGATGCAATTCCACTACAAGTTTTTGAATTCAAGTGTTTTTGGTGTTCTCTTCATTATTAAAAACAATTATTGTCTTCATTATTATAGACAAATATCCAAATTTCCACTGAATTAATTCTTAGGTTGATTTGTAATCCTTAATGCTGGTGGTGGGGCCTAGTGAGATGTAATTGGGTCATGGCAGCAGATGTCTCATGACTTAGTGCTGTCTTCACAATAGCAAGTAGGTTCTTATGAGATCCAGTTGTTTAAAAGTGTGTGGCACCTCCTAGCACACACTTTTTCTCTCTCTTGCTCCTGCTCCTGTCATGTGAGATGCCTTCTCCTCTTTCACCTTCTACCATTATTTTAGGCTTACTGAGGTCTTTGCACAAGCAGATGCTGGAACTATGCTTCTTGTACAGCCTGCATAATCATTAGCCAATTAAACCTCTTTTCTTATAAATTAGTTAGTCCCAAGTATTCCTTTATAACAGTGCAAGAATGGCCTGATACAGAAAATTTGTACCAGGAGTTTGGTATTGTTATAAAGCTATCTGAAAATGTCGAAACAACTTTGGAAGTGGATAATGAGCAGAGGTCAGAAGAGTTTGGAGGGCTCAGAAGAAGAGAGGAAGATGAGAGAAAATTTGAAACTTCTTGGAGATTTGTTAATTGGTTGTGACTAAAGTGCTGATAGAAATATGGACAGTGAAGGACAGGCTGATAAGGTCTCCGATGAAAATGAGAAACATATTTGGAACTGGGGCAAAGGTCACTCTTGTTATATCTTAGCAAAGGACTTGGCTGCATTGTATTCCTGACCTAGGGATCTCTAGAAATTTGAACTTTATAGTGATGAATTAGGATACCTCGTGAAAGAAATTTCTAAGCAGCAAAATGTTCAAGATGTGGCCTGGCTGCTTCTAATGCCTAACTCAGATGCAGAAGCCAATTAATGACTTAAAGTTGAAATTTACATTTAAACAGTAAGCAGAGCATAAATAATTGGAAAATTTGCAGTCTGGTCTTGTGGCAGAGAAGGAAAAAGCTTTTTCTGGACAGGAATTCAAGGAGGCTGTGCAGGAAAAAAAAAAAAAAAAAAAGGCTGGAAATATTTGCATAATTAAAAAGGAACCAAGTGCTAATAGCAAAGAAAATAGGGAAAAGTTCTCAAAAGCATTTCAGAGACCTTCGTGGCAGCCCCTCCCATCACAGATCTTGAGGTTTAGGAGGACTGAATGGTTTCATGGGCCAGGACCAGGGCCCTGCTGCCCTGTGCAGCGTCAAGACAATGGTCTCCACATCCTAGCCAATCCAGCTCCAACTGTGGATCAAAGATGCCCAGGTACAACTCATGCTGCCACTTTCTTCCCTGAGGGAAGCCTGCTGTATGTCTTGGAGGCTGCCATGTGGTGTGAAGCTTGGAAGCAGAATGCAAGAATGAGGAATGCTTGAAAGAGTCTTCCTAGATTTCAAAGGATGTATGAGGAAGCCTGGGTGGCAAGGCAGAAATGTGCTGCAGGGACAGAGCTCTCACAAAGAATCTCTACTAGGGCGGCACCATGGGAAAATGTGGGGTTGGAGATCCCACAGAGTCCACAATGGGGCACTGTCTAGTGGAGCTGTGAGAAAAGTGCCACCATCCTCTAGACCCCAGAATGGTAGACCTACCAGCAGCTTGCACCCTGTGCCTGGAAGAGCTGCAGGCATTCAATTCCAACCTGTGAGAACAGCCCTGAGGGATGAACCTTGTAAACCCACAGAGGTGGAGCTTACTATTGCCTTGACAACTCACCCCTTGCAGCAGTGTCTTGGGATGTAGGGGTTAGAGTTAAAGGAGATTATTTTGGAGCTTTAAGATTTAATGGCTGCCCTGCTAGGTTTTGAATTTGCACAGGGTCTGTAGCCCCTTTATTTTGGCCAGTTTCTCCCTTTCAGAGTGGTGATGTTTACCCAATGCCTACATCTCATTTTATCTTGTAAGTAAATAACTTGTTTTCGACCTTACAGGCTCACAGGTGGAAGGTGTGTGCCTTGTCTCAGGTAAGACTTTGGGCTTTGGACTTTTGAATTAATGCTACAAGTTAAAACTTTGGGGAATTATTGGGAAGCCATGACTGTATTTTGCAATGTGAGAAGGACATGAGATTAGGAGGGCCCGGGGCAAAATGATATAGTTTGGATATTTGTCCCTGCCTAAATGCCCAAATCTTGTATTGAATTGTAATACCCAATGTTGGTGATGGGGCCTGGTGGAGAGCATAGAGTGCATTGTCATGAGATCTGGTCATTTAAAAGTGTGTGGAACTTCCCAACGCAATCGCTCTCTTTTTCCCACTCCTGTTATGTGAGGAAATTCCTGCTCCTCTTTCAACTTCCGCTGAAATTATAAGCCCCCTGAGACTTCCCCAGAAACAGACGCTGGTGCTAGGCTTCTTCTTCAGTCTGCAGAACTATGAGCCAATTAAAGCTCTTTTCTTATATATTACCCACTCTCAGGTATTTTTTATCGTAATGCAGGAATGGTCTAACAAAATTATTAAATTCAAGTATATAGAATGTAAGTTACATAGACTTTTTTCTGTCATCAGTTAGAGAATTTTGTGGATACAAATAGCTTCTTAGGCCCCTGTGATCGAATGTGAGAGCAAATGTTAAGAACAAGAAAGGGCATGAAAAGTGTCTACTTTTTATTTTAGTAGAAACTCTGTAGAGGTCATACAACTTGAAGTTCATAAAGTAATGCTTAACAATTTGACTATAGTTTTCAAAATACAGCTTTTCATTTATTAAAAACATCATGCAAAGTCATTACCCTCAAAATTAATCACTGATAATATTTGATGTATATACTTTAGATTGTATTATAATGCACATTTCATTATTTTTACCTGCAAGACTTCATACATGTATATTGGTATATACTTCCCTTTTACTTAATTACATATATTAAGTAGTGCCTACTTCACTAAGCTACCTTTTTGTATTACTTTATAACGTGATTTTTGTAATAATTTTTGGATAATACACATTCATGTGGAAATCCTCATTCAATGTTGAAAGAATGGAATATCTTGATTGTCAAAATTTTACCATAGGAGATAACCACTGTTAACATTTGATATATATACTTATGGATATGTTAATACTTTGTTGTATAAACATTAACATATCCATAGGATATATATGAAACGTATTGCAAATGTATAGCAAAATTTAGGTTGCATTGCATGTAGTATTTTATATTTTTTAATTCACATATTATAGCCTAAATATATTTTTATACCATCAAATGTATATTAACAGCTTTATTTTTATGATTAAGAATTCATTTTCAAGAGTGCTATAATTTATTCTACCAATTTCTTGTTAGTAATCATTTGTATTGCTGTAAATGTTTTACTATTGAAACAGTGCTATAAAGAGTATCGTGGTAACTATCTTTGTGCTTAAATTCGCATAACTGTAAATTCTGGATCAAATTTTGCAAGAAAATTATGTTTGGCTTTGATATCAAATTTTATGTTGAAAAACAATAATAGTCTCTCCTCTTCTTCCATTCCTCTTCCGTGTTTTGTTTAGAGGATTTTATACAGCTTTACTTAATTGTCTTTTTGTCATTATAATACCCAAATGACTCTTAAAAGTTACATCTTCATCTGAAGCTGATTTCAACATTGAAAATGACATTGAAACAGTTTTAGACTCCAGAGTGCCATTTAAATGTCACTAGGCTTGTATTTTCTAAACATTGACTTAAAATAATTAATAGTGCTTAAAAAAAAATCTAGTGTTGCTTTTGCCCCAAGTGCATGTACAAAAGCAAGTTTTATAACAAAATCAACTTAAGCATCATTCTTCTAATTTAGTAATTTCAATAACTTAACAATAGAACAATATTTATTTTTCTCTTTATCCTATAATTTTATGCTATCTTATAACTTGACAATATTTAATGTGTATAATAACAATACTTTTTAGTACTTCAAAATTGTGAGTGTAAATTATTTATATTGAAAACACTTTCTATCTAATTACTATATTTTTAAGTTATTTATTTATTTATGTATTTATTTATTAGAGAATGGGTCTCAGTCACCCAGGCTGAAATATAGTGATGTGATCATAGCTCACTGCAACCTCAAATTCCTGGGCTAAAGGGATCTTCCTGCCTCAGTCTCCAGAGTTGTTGGAACTATGCACACGCTCCAGCACATCTGGATAATTTCTAAATTTTTGTAGAGACAGGGCTTTGCTATGTTGACCAGGCTAGTCTCAAATCTCAAGTGGTCTTCTCACCTCAGCCTCCCAAAGTGTTGGGATTTCAAGTGTGAGCTGATTCACCCAGCCTCATTAATTTATTTATATACATGCATGCTCCTAGTACAATATTATGTGTGTGTGTGTGTGTGTGTGTGTGTAGAGGGAGAGAGAGATTCACTCCCGTTTAGAGTAGGTTGTAACATAGACTGCAAAACATTCCTCAATAACCACAATCTTCATAATCGTCTCTTTCATAATAGTAGCACACTTACCTGAACATACAGTCACTCCAAATAAAGACTATTTCCTAGCTTCTTTTTCAGGACATGATCATACGTTTAAATTGTGACAAAAGAAATGTCCATGGAAGCTGTGAGTGCAAACTCTAGGAAGTGTCTTTAAAGGCAAGAGCATTCCTTTCTTCTGTTTTGTGTTCCTGTCAACATCAATAGGAATTTTAGTAACTGGAGCTAGAGAAGCCATTTCAGGCCACCTGGGGATGGACACTGCACACAAGGGAGGCATGACACCGAAAAAAAGTTGAGCCCCTGACAATGTAGAGCAACACGTTGGCTCTAAACTTTTCACTCAGGCTTTTACATAGAAGAAAAGTAAACACCTATATTGGTTTTTCTGTCACAGTGTAAACAAAATATACCTATGTATGGGGGAAATACAAAACAACTATTTGTAATACCTAAATTAGCCATCACTTTTTATCATTTTTAAAAAGATATATGTGAAATATATACATAAACACATACATGTGTATTTATATATAATGTTATTACTTAAAATAGAAATTATATAGATAACTGCAAAATTTTCAAATCATTGATGCTCTAAATATAAGATATAAAGATGAAATATAAGTTTTGTTATAATATGGCTATAGGATGCTATAAAACTTTAAGGAAATATATTTTTAATCTATGTTATTTTAATATTTTAAACTATTGCATAAATGTAATTGCTGGCCATAAATGAAATTGCTTTCTTTAGACATAAGGATAGGCTTTTATATCCAGAGCATAAAAATGCTCTAGTTTTGTCATTTTCTTTGTGCAGAGATAATATTCAAAAGATTAAAATAAAAATATAGATGTAAATCTACTAGACTTTAAAATTCTCCTTCAGTTTCTGAAGGGGGCTTTTAAGAACTGACAAGGGAGAAGCTTTAGAAATCTTTTGAAACATAAGCATTCAGTTTTGTTCTATGTTCTGAAGCAGAAATCTTGCTATAAAAGAATTTCTAATTTACACCAGTGGACATGTTAGTGAATGTGGAATAAAGCACTTTCTTACCTGCTACCGTTTACTTTGTTATTGCCTATTAAAAATCATTCACTGCTATAATTCCTGTGAATGAGACAGCATTTCTATGTTACTAGAAAACTTCCAAGGGCACGTCAATATATTTAAAATGGAGCTTTGCTGAGACTTTGGCTTTCTGCAAAGTTAAACCTTCTAATTATCTCATTCATTTGATAGAGAATAGTAATGAGCTTGGCTGGAAAATTAGGATTCTATAAAATTGTAAAAGCGTGGAATTCTAGCCTTGATGATGAAATCACTGCTTATTTCTAAATAAGTGTGTCACCACGACATGGCTATTCTTTCCATTTTGATTAGTGACTTAAAATAGCTATTGTCAAAGTTTGCCAAACTCATTCCTTAGCCCCCTCAACTTTAGTAAGATGAAGATACTTGTCAAAATTTTCACCCTCATACTTAAAGATGAAACCATTTTAATGGTAGTTAGTTCAGGGTCAAATTAAAAAAACATATATATTTTATTACTCCGACTCTTGGATACCACAGTCCTGTCTTGGGTTCTGAGTCTTTAGTTTCTCAGTATTCTTTCTTAGTCCTTTCTGCCTTATTTCTCAAATAAACCCTTATTTACTTACACATATTTTTTTTCTGATCATGTCTTTAATCCTTAGATGGATTTTCTCTCTCTGTTTTTGTTTTTGTTTTTGGCTCTAATTTGCATGAATTTCAGTAACTTTGATTCTTTCCTTCCAGTCAATCCCTGGTGTTAGTGTTGCCTTACTGGACCATTACCATTCAAGTCTTCAAAGTAGACTTAAGGATATGGCCAGGTGTGGTGGCTCACACCTGTAATCCCAGCACTTTGGGAGGCCAGGGTGGGTGGATCACCTGAGGTTAGGAGTTTGAGGTCAGCCTGGCCAACATGGTGAAATCCCGTCTCTACTAAAAATACAAAAACTTAGCCTGGTGTGGTGGCATGTGCTTTGTATTCCCAGCTACTCAGCAGCCTGAGGCAGGAGAATCTCTTGAGCTCAAGAGGTGGAGGTTGCAGTGAGCCAAGATCACGCCACAGCACTCTAGCCTGGG
>NW_012104809.1:7036042-7041816 GCF_000951045.1 Mandrillus leucophaeus | reverse complement strand
AATGACGAGTTGATGGGTGCAGCACACCAATATGGCACAAGTATACATATGTAACAAACCTGCACGTTATGCACATGTACCCTACAACTTAAAGTATAATAATAATAATAAATAAATTTAAAAAAAATCTTTTTAAAAACTTGGTCAAAATTTAAATATAAGCAAATTCTTTAATTGAGAGTATACCGATTTTTGATTTTATTGTCATTGCTTCTTTTTTAATTTTTTTACATAATGAAAACTTGCACTAAAAATATCATGCAAAATAGTCATTTATACAAAGAATGCTCTCATGTATAAAAACTGAATTCCAATTTGGAATTTTGTCTTTTTAACATTACATGTAATATTATACTAACATGACTTTGATAATTTTAGCTATTGCTCAATAGTAACAATTTATGTTTAGTATTATGATCTCATTCTGAAGGATTATAACTGTTAGGGTTTGTTTCTGAGTCTCACCTCAAGAATGTCTCATCTATACTCTTAAAGTAAATCCAGGGAGTTTGAATGTGAACATTTTAGTGTCATTGATCTAAGAAGTAAACTTTGAGAAACATCAAGCTATTCCTATGTAGGCATAAAAGAACCCTACATCTGTAATCATCATTCACATATTGATGAACACAAAATCACATAAAATTAAATTAAGCATTCAATAAAAATGAATCATTTTCAGATGATCTTAATGTTCTTGAACTTCAGAATAAGAAAACATCAGTTCCCTTAAATATTTATCTCACTTGTACTTTTCACTCCAACTTCTCTGTTTGGACCCTCTCTCTACTTATACATAAGAAGCTACATAACAAAATGTAACATCTTTCTAAGAATATTTCTAAATATAGGCCATGCTATTTCGAAAACTGTTGACACAAATGAACACAGAATGAGAAAGTAACTAAGTAAACTACTACTCTAGAAGTATATTTAAAAGGTGACTATAAACAGTTTCTTTCACAATTAAGCTTAGAACTTATGAAATACTAATACAAATTTTGGTGAAAGCTAAGCTTTGGATTTTAAGAGTGGACATGCTAACACTTTGCCCTGCTTTTCAAAACCTGAACTTACCTATGCAACTTGTTTTCAAATAAATTCTCTAAAACTTTTAATTACATCACTGTACTGTAAAATCTTTCTGAACTTTTGGTTCTTTATATGCCTGGAATCTTACATTTAGTCTTTACAAGATAAATCTAAAGTCCTAGCTCAAATTCACCTTCTTTAGTGTATTTTTAGCTGTTTTTTCCTCCCCATTTACGCTTCTTCAAGAAGCAAATTTCAGCGATATCTCAGTAGAGAGTTATAATGTGAGATATAATATAATATACATCTCTCTATATTATATAGTCTGAGAAAGTTTCCATTATTAACCAAATATCAATGAGTCAAAAGGAGAACTTTATTTTCTAAAAGCAGTCTGTATGTCTCTGTCTCTCCCTGTTTCTGTCTCTCTCCGCATTCCTCTCCCTATCCCCTCCGTAGTTTCCCTCCACAAACCCCTTCCTATTCCTATCTCTATCCCATCTGTATGTATTAGCCCAGAAATTAAGAAACTTGAATTCTCATACCAGTTTGACAACCTTCTGGAATCTCCTACCTTGTTTATACTCTCTCCTCTATTCGCTCCTCACAGCTGAGTAAATTTAATGCATTCAACCAATAGAGTATGTTCCCTTTTTTTTTTTTTTTCCTGGCACATTGATGGCTAAGGCTGCCTTAACATTCCCTAATGTTCCTTCCTATTAAAAATGAATTATTATTTACCTTAAACCATTGCTTCTCTAATGTCTAAGATTATTCATTTGCAAATATGTTTAATGCATGTGCACTCACTATGATATTCCATTCAATTTGCACTTAAATAGACAATTATAGTTTTATTCTTTTTTTTTTTTTTTTGAGACAGAGTCCTACTCTGTTGTCCAGGCTAGAGTGCAGTAGCATGATCTCTGCTTATGACGACCTCCACCTCCCAGGTTCAAGCAATTCTCCTGCCTCAGCCTCTTGAGTAGCTGGGACTACAGGAGCATGCCACCATGCTTGATTAATTTTTGTATTTTTAGTAAACACAGGGTTTCACTATATGAGCCAGGCAGCTCTTGAACTCCTGACCTCATGATCCACCCGCCTCGGTCTCACAAAGTTTTATTGTTTTATGAAAGTCAGTTAGTGTGTGCTCTAAGCAGTATAATCTAATAGTGGTATAAACATTGTTGTTCTAATTAATTGCCCTAAAAGCAATCTTGATTTTTCCATTTTACTCAAAAGCATGACTGTGTAAGCACATTGCTAGGGTTATTCTACGGCGATGTGAAAATGTATGGGCCCTGATACTGACAATTAGTTTCTTTAGCTTAATAGTGAATCTCTGTCTGGCTTTTAGTAAAAAAAGGCCTGTAGCATACTAATAATTTGCTGTTTTTCTCAGATATAGCAGAACATATTTTCGATCTTGCTTTCAATATATTTTAAACTAATTTTTTATTAGTCAGAGTTTTTCTAAGAAACAGCACAAACAGATTTACTATAAGGAACTGGCTTATGCAATTATGGATGCAAACTCTGAAGATCTGCACTTCGAAGGTCTGAGAACCTAAAGTGCTTATAGCTTAAGTTCCAGTTTGAGGAGGAGAAGATTATGTCCCAGCTTAAAGAGAATCAAGCAGAGACAGCATATTCTCTCTTGCTAAGCCTTTTTATTTTATTCAGGTCTTCAACAGATTGAATGAGACCCACACACATTGGGGAAGGCAAACTGCCCCCTCAGTCTACAAATTCAAATATGAATCTCCAGGAACACCTTGACAGACACACCCAGAATACTGTCTAACCCAACATAGGGGTGCCCCATGACCCAGGCAAGATGACACACAAAAGTAACCATTACAAATTTATTTAGAAATTTGGAAATAAAAATGTGTGTATGTAGGGGTGTGTGGGTGTGCGTGTGTGTGTGTGTGTTTGATTTATAGCCTACCTGAAATGCTACAGCTTTTAATTAGGAACTTTACTGAATGATTTTTCTGTTTTATCAGTACTCTCATAGGAGTGTGGTCCTTTCTTTGTCTTATTAATAGTTTTTAGAACACTAGCACTTGGATTTAAAATGAATTGTACTCTCCTGAGACTAGAAGACATATCTTTCTTTCTGCCTATAATTTCATGTTCTGCCTGGGGTAGTCAACATTGAAACTCCAAAGCTCAGTTTCTACAGACAGTATAGTTTTGAATATTCAAATGAATAGTATATAAAAACTACCAAGTACTCCTCCTACCTGTATCTCCCTCCCAGAAGAATCTCTAATAGTTTTTCACAAAACTCAAATAAAGCTGCTGTAATTTCTAGCCTATAATTACTGGTGAGCCAACTTTAGCTTTTACTTTTTTAGTTCTGTTGGCCTCATATTACCCTAAGAGAGTTGTCTTAATGCTGGCAAGTTAGAAGACAGGATACAAAATGGAAGTATAGTAGTTTTCAGTGGTAAATGCCTTTACTTTTCTTTTGGTAACAGATCCAATATACTTGACCAAATAAGCAGGCATAGGATTTAAGATAAACTAATCATAATGTTACTTTTCTGTAATTACAGTGTTAGGATTAAATCTGAGAAACTGATATCAACTAGACAAATTCATTTATTCGTCAAAAATATTTGTTGAGCTTCTATGATGATGCAGCACAATAGACTGATTATAATAGTAAAAATAGACATAGGGTTTGCTCTCATGGGGCTGAGAGTCTAGTGTCAGGGAAGATACAAGCGGATGAAGATTGAGAGCACATATGAGGAAGGTTTCAGCAAATAAAAGAAGTCTGAGAAGGTTTCCTTTATTAATCAATGAGTCAAAAGGATAACTTTATTTTCTATAAGCAATCTGCAGATTGGGAGAGACAGTCTTCAGTGCAAAACACAACTGCACTTTGAAGGGGAAGTTGGTGAATTAGACATTTTAAAGGCAAAAAGCTCAGGGCAAGATGAGTAGTCAGGGGAGTAAGTGAGACGTGACAACATGCTAACAGCCCTCCCTCGCTCTCGCACCTCCTCAGCCTTGGCGTCTGCCCTGGCCACACTGGAGGAGCCCTTCAACCCGCTGCTGTGCTGTGGAGGCCCGCTCTGGGGCCGGCCAAGGCCGGAGCCGGCTCCCTCTGCTTGTGGGGAGGTGTGGAGGAAGAGGCACGGGTAGGATCCGGGGTCCCACACAGCCAGGTGCTGGTTCCGGGTAGGCATGGGCTCAGTGGGCCCACAGGGCACAGCCAGCCAGACCCTGCTGGGCTTTATCAGGGGACGAGCTCCCTCTGGGTTGCCAGAGCGCCCAGGCTAGGTGTCACAAAGTCCTGCAGGGAGTGCCAGTGAGAGGTGAAGCTGCTGGGCTTCTGGGACCAGTGGAGACTTGGAGAACTTTTCTGTCTAGCTAAAGGATTGTAAATGCACCAATCACCACTCTGTGTCTAGCTAAAGGTTTGTAAATGCACCAATCAGTGCTCCATGTCTAGCTAATCAGGTGAGGACTTGGTGAACTTTTGTGTCCAGCTAAAGGATTGTAAATGCACCAATCAACACTCTGTGTCTAGCTAAAAGTTTGTACATGCACCAATCAGCACTATGTCAAAATGGACCAATCAACTCTCTGTAAAATGGACCAATCAGCTCTCTGTAAAATGGACCAATCCACTCTCTGTAAAATGGACCAATCAGCAGGATGTGGATGGGGCCAGATAAGAGAATAAAAGCAGTCCGGAGGAGGCCGCAGCGGCAACGGGATCGGGTCCCCTTCCACACGGGACCCCTTCCACAGTGTGGAAGCTTTGTTCTTTTGCTGTTTGCAATAAATCTTGCTGCTGCTCACTCTTTGGGTTCGTGACGCATTTATGAGCTGTAATACTCACCGTGAAGGTCTGCAGCTTCACTCCCGAAGCCAGTGAGACCATGAACCCACCGGGAGAGATGAACAACTCTGGACGGGAGGAACGAACGACTCCAGGCATGCCACCTTTATGAACTGTAACACTCACCGCGAGGTCTGCAGCTTCACTCCTCAAGTCAGCGACACCACGAGCCCACCAGGGGGAGGAAACTCTAGACACATCTGAACATCCGAAGGAACAAACTCCAAACACACCATCTTTAAGAACTGTAACACTCACTGAGAGGGTCCACAGCTTCCTTCTTGAAGTCAGCGAGACCAAGAACCCACCAATTCCAGAAACATTTTGGTGACCATGAAGGGACTATTGCCTATTGCCAAGCAGTGAGACTATCACCAAGTGGTGAGACCATCTCCTATCGCCAAGTGGTGAGACTATCACCTATTGCCAAGCAGTGAGTACCACTGGACCCCTTTCACTTGCTATTCTGTCCTATTTTTCCTTAGAATTTGGGGACTAAATATGGGGCACCTGTCGGCCAGTTAAAAGCAACTAGCGCAGCTGCCGGACTAAAGACATGGGTGCCAGGCTTTCTGGGAAAGGGCTCTCTAACGACCCCTAACTCTTTGGAGTTGGGAGCATTGGTTTCCCTGGAACCAGCTTCTGCTTTTCCTGTATTTCTTGGCTGAACTGAGGGAGGGTTGACAGAAAGTAAAGCCCTTCAGCTCCGGGGTCCTGGCAACGAGTTGGTTGACCCTGATGACGTGAGTGGAACTCTCAAAGGCATGTCACCCAAGCGAGACTCGCCTATCTATCCTATCTATCCTGACCCTTGCTCCCTGAGTCCTAATGCCTGCCAGACAAACTTCTTCTCGCCTCTCTTCTCCAAGGCTAGCCC
>NW_012104809.1:7033470-7035723 GCF_000951045.1 Mandrillus leucophaeus | reverse complement strand
GGAGGAAAACTAGTGTTTCTGTTGTTGTGTCGGTAAGTGCAACTATTCCAATCAGCAGAGTCCAGGAACTGCCGTGGGTTCTTGGGAAGGGGTTGTTTCTGCCGCTGCATCGGTGAGCATAACTATTCCAATCAGCAGGGTCCAGGGACCATTGCAGGTTCTTGGGCAGGGGGAGAAACAAAACAAATCAAAACCGTGGGTGGTTTTGTCTTTCAGATGGGAAACACTCAGAAATCAACAGGTTCATCCTTGAAATGCATCCTAAGTCATTGGGACCAATTTGACCTGCAAACCCTGAAAAAGAGGTGGCTCATTTTTTTTCTGCACTATGGCTTGGCCCCAATATTCTCTCTCTGATGTGGAAAAATGGCCACCTGAGGGAAGTACAAATTACAATACTAGCCTGCAGCTTGACTTTTTCTGTAAGAAGAAAGGCAAATGGAGTGAAATACCTTATGTTCAAGCTTTCTTTTCATTGAAAGAGACTACACAACTATGCAAAGCTTGTAATTTACATCCCACAGGCGGACCTCTCAGCTTACGTCCATATGGTAGCCTCCCAATAGCTCCCCTTCCTATTAATGATAATCCTCTAATCTCCGCTGCCCAGAAGGAAATAAGCAAAGAAGTCTCCAAAGGACCACAAACTCCTGGACCACAAACCCCTATTGGTTATGTCCCCTTCAAGCTGTAGGGGGAGGGGAATTTGGCCCAACCCAGGTACATGTCTCCTTCTCCCTCTCTGATTTAAAGCAGATCAAGGCAGACCTGGGTAAGTTTTCAGATGATTCTGATAGGTACATAGATGTCCTACAGGGTCTAGGGCAAACCTTCGACCTTGCTTGGAGAGATTTCATGTTATTGTTAGATCAAACCCTGGCCTTTAATGAGAAGAACACAACCTTAGCTGCAGCCCAAGAGCTTGGAGATATTTGGTATCTTAGTCAAGTAAATGACAGAATGACAGCCAAAGAAAGGGACAAATTCCCTACTGTTGAGTAAGCCATCCCTGGTATGGATCCCCACTGGGACCTTGACTCAGATCATGGAGACTGGAGTTGTAAACATCTGTTGACCTGTGTTCTAGAAGGACTAAGGAGAATTAGGAAGAAGCCTATTAATTATTCAATGATGTCCACCATAACTCAGGGAAAGGAAGAAAATCCTGCCTTCCTCGAGCAACTATGGGAGGCCTTAAGAAAATATACTCCCCTGTCACCCGAAATCAGTTGAGAGTCAATTGATTCTAAAAGATAAGTTTATTACCCAATCAGCTGCAGATATCAGGAGAAACTCCAAAAGGAAGCCCTGGGGCCTGAACAAAAATTTGGAGGCATTATTAAACCTGGCAACCTCAGTGCTCTATAATAAGGACCAAGAGGAACAGGCCCAAAAGGAAAAATGAGATCAGAGAAAGTCCACAGCCTT
Source organism: Mandrillus leucophaeus (assembly GCF_000951045.1). Lineage (NCBI taxonomy): Eukaryota > Metazoa > Chordata > Mammalia > Primates > Cercopithecidae > Mandrillus > Mandrillus leucophaeus. Next base: position 7,034,295 of record NW_012104809.1, on the reverse strand, counting down.
AGTTATGGCCCTCAGACAAACAAACCTTGGTAGTTCAGAGGACAGAAAACAGAGCAGGCCAATCATCTGGTAGGGCTTGTTATCAGTGTAGTTTACAAGGACACTTAAAAAAAGATTGTCCAATGAGAAACAAGCCTCCCCCTTGTCCATGTCCGCTATGCTGAGACAATCACTGGAAGGTGCACTGCCCCAGAGGATGAAGGTTCTCTGGGTCAGAAGCCCCCAACCAGATGATCCAACAACAGGACTGAGGGTGCCCAGGGCAAGTGCCAGCTCATGTCATCACCCTCACTGAGCCCCGGGTATGCTTAACCATTGAGGGCCAGGAAATTGACTTCCTCCTGGACACTGGTGCAGCCTTCTCATGTTAATCCCTTGTCCCAGATGGCTGTCCTCAAGATCCATTACTAGCTGAGGAATCCTGGGACAGCCTATAACCCGGTATTTCTCCCACCTCCTCAGTTGTAACTGGGAGACTTTGTTCTTTTCACATGCCTTTTTTGTTATGCCTGAAAGTCCCGCACCCTTATTAGGGAGGGATATTTTAGCCAAGGCTGGAGCTATTATCTACACGAATATGGGGAACAAGTTACCAATTTATTGTCCCCCACTTGAAGAGGGAATCAACCCTGAAAATTTTGAAAGACAAAAAATGCTCACCCAGTCCAAATCAGGCAAAAAGGTCCCACCACTTTTCCTTATCAAAAGCAATATCCCTTAAGGCCTGAAGCTCATAAAGGATTACAGGATATTGTTAAACATTTAAAAGCTCATGGCTTAGTAAAGAAATGCAGCAGTTCCTGCAACACCCCAATTCTAGGGTGT
>NW_012104809.1:7025461-7032030 GCF_000951045.1 Mandrillus leucophaeus | reverse complement strand
AAAAAAAAAAAAAAAAAAAAAAAAAAAAAATTCACTGACACTGATAGGTATTCTTTACTTCTTTTAAGTGGGAAATGCTTTTGAAATATTAATTCTGATACCTTGTTCTACACACTCTCCAAATTTTCTTAGAAAGCGTTTTAGTATGCTCTTAAAAAGAAGAAATGCTCTCTAATCCATACACTACAAGAATGGATTAAGCTACATGAACAGAGCTTCTCTTGTACCTGAAGAGAGGTAGAAATGTGCTGACTATTCTGATAAAAACACCAATGCTTGTATAATAACATACCCTTATGCAGACCACATAAATGACTCCAGTTTAAAAACTGATAATACCATGTGCTGCTGAGGATGTGGAGCAATTAGAAGTTTTATACAATTCTAGTGGGAGTGATAGTTGAAGCCACTGCTTGGGAGAATTCATGGGCAGTGGATATTAAAGTTGACCCTATGCATAGTATATGTTCCAGAAATTATACTCCTAGGCATAAACCCAATAAGAATGTGTAGATATCTGCCAAATAACACTTTCAAGAATGCTTATAGCAGTATTACAACACAGTCATTGACTTACATTTGTCTGACTTCATAATAGTGCAAAAGAGATAGGCATTTGGTACCTCCTCAGACATCTATATAAACTCATTGTTAGGTGAAAATATCAGAAGTCAAAAATGTGTTATGATAGGTTTATTGAGATATAACCCCATTACACATAGAAGGGCACTTGTATTGCCAATGTCCTCAAACACAGAAACAACCCAAATATTTGACAACAGCATGATTAAAATTAACTTCTGGCACATGAAATAACATACAGCATGAAAATGAATGAAATACAGCTATAATGTAATGGCATAATCAATCTCATAAACATAACATTGAAAGAAAGAAACTAGACAGAAAAGATTGAATTTATACAGGTTCGAAAAGAGATACAACTAATGTAGGTATTTTTAAATCAGGATAAAGATTCTGAGGAGGAGAAGACAGTGATTGGGAAAAGGCAACAGAGTGGCTTATAAGATATTGGAAATGCTGATTTCCAGGTGTGGGTGATGATTCATGATTATTGTGTTCATTCTTTAGTAATTCATCAACATATACATTTATGATTATGAATTTTTCTGTATTACATTTTAATTCTAAAATGTTTATAAAGAAAAATTAAACCGGTGTTCAATGATTTACTCTTATTTAAGTATGTTCTAATGTACAGATTTAAACTCTTCCCCATAAATCTTCAGATATATTTATAATTGGATATAGCCTTAGATTATTCTAGAAACACTTTCATAATACATTTTAGGGCTTTTTGCTAAGCCTGAGAAGTTGGGCTACTTACGCGAGCATAATTTAAAATAATGAAGAAGCTGTTGAAGTAAACTCTCCTTAATTGCAGAATTAAATTTATAGCCTCTATGAAAGAGTACAACTTCTGTATTCACACCTCAGGAACCATCAACTAGGATAGTTAATATGTTATTGCTGAAGTGCAGCTCATGTTCCTGTTGCTGTCTGAGCAATTCAATGGATATTTATTGAGTATCCAACGTGTCCAAGTCACTATATTAATCTTCCCGGGCAGTACACATAGTAAGACACAATGACTCTTACATGTGTAGAGAAAACTGGAGGTTAAATCATAACTCAACTTACTAGATGTAATTTTTAAATACATTTCTTTCTAGTTTGAAACAGGTTTAAATTGGTGTGGCTGGTGTTAAGGAAAACATAATAAAATAAAAATAAAATAAACAACAGCTTTATAACACTGATGAAAGGAGGATTACACTTACATGGCAAGAATAAAAGAAGACACAACAATCAGCATACCCATTTAATTTCCGATGATTTACATTTTTTTGTTAACTAATGCCAATTACAACTAACAAATAATTTGTATTATGAAACAGAATAAAGAATTGCATTGACTAATGGCAGTACTTATGCACCCATATGGATATGTTCCTAACAATCTTTATCCTGAGAATTCTCGCAAATCATCAAAACACTTTGTTCTTCATGCATAGCAAAAAGCCTTAGAAAACATCTGCTTAATTAAAACTTTTTTTCTATGAAACTGTCTATCCTTAAAATTATAACCTGAATTAATAAATACAACTGGCTCTTATTATTCAATGACCCACAACAATAATTGTTGATTCATAGTCAATATCACATCAACTATGGATAATTTAATAAGAAATGATGCTATCTACAATATAAGGATATTTTTATTGTTTTTCCAAATTCATTTATAACACTTTTAAAGCTCTTTGAAAAATAAAAAAGTTTTTGGGTTATTAGTCTATTTATGTATCGGTTATTATATTTGAACTCAATTAAGAAACAGTAATTCATTCATGGTTTTTTGAGACAGGGTCTTGCTCTGTTGCCCAGGCTGGGATGTAGTAGCACAATCATGACTCACTGCAGCCTCAATCTCTTGAGCTCAAGCAATCCTCCAACCTATGCCTCCCAAGTAGCTGGGACCTCAGGCACATGCCACATGCCACCACGGCTGGCTAATTTTTGTTGTGTTCTTTTTGTGTTGTTTGTTTATTCGTTTTTGTAGAGATGGAGTTTTGCCATGTTGCCCAGGCTGGTCTCCAACTCCTGGGCTCAAGCCATCCAGCCACCTCATACTGCCAATGTGCTGGGATTATAGGCATGAACCACCACTCCCAGCCTCACTCATACTTTTAAGGATAAAAAATAATGTCTTCTGATGGACTAAGAATCAGAAAATCTGACTCTTTCAGCCATGTGACCTTAGAAAAATTATGTAATATTTCTGAATTTAAGTACTCATTTGATAAAGAAAAATGTTGAAATGGAGGAGCTATAAATTCCAAGTATAAATTACTGTAAGCCTATCCATAAGATATTTGTGAGTTCACATTCAAAAGATTAGGGGATGCAATAATTTTGAATTTGAACATGTGTTGGTTTGTATGTTTTTACCAATTTTGTTTCATTGGGTCATAGAGAACTGATGTTCCTATTCACTAAACATATAACAAATAAAAATGAAGACATTCTACTGTCACTCTTAATTTTACACTCAAATATCAGTGAACTTCAAAAACTTCTTTGTTATCTTTTATGGTAATAATACACGGCCAAGCGCAGTGGCTCACGCTTGTAATCCCAGCACCATGGGAGGTCAAGGCAAGCAGATCACTTTAGGTCAGGAGTTCAAGACCAGCCTGGCCAATATTGTGAAACTCCATCTCTACTAAAAATAGAAAAATTAGCCGAGTGTGGTGGTGCACACCTGTAATCCCAGCTGCTCAGGAGGCTGAGGCAAGAGAATTGCTGGAACTCAGGAGGCAAAAATTGCAGTGAGCCGAGATCAGGCCACTGCACTCCAGCCTGGTAACAGAGCAAGACCTTCTCTCCCCCACAAAAAAAAAAAAGCAAAATAATAATAATAATACACACAGGAGGCAATAACATAAAAATGATAATTACATGAGTTGTGACAGGTTCTTATTTACACGAAATAACTTTAGATTCTCATGTGTTAGATAATAGACACCACGTAATTAAGAAGACATCCAATTCAATAAAAACGGTGACATTTTGAAATGAAATTTAATTAACAATCCATTTATAGGGGTCCAGGTAAAATATTTATTTATAAAATATAATCAAATGTTTCAAATGTCTGTATATATATTGCTATTGTTACTCAAATATCATTTGTGCTCTAGGAACTTTTCAGTAAAGATGCTTTTTTTGTCAAGAGAATATGAGGTCCAGAGAGAAAATATTAATGAGATTTTGACTGGAAGAATAATAGTGCTGGGAATTCTATAGAACACAGGGAGTCTAAAGTGGGAAGTCACTCTTGCCTTAGCTTATTGTTTCCATAAAGAAATGTAAGCCATATAATAATGAATGAACACTTTTTTTTTAAGAGGAATCAGAAATCTGCAGCAATATGAGAGAAAAGTAAGCTAATAGTTAAATATAATCATAATAAAAACCACAAACCAAAACCCACCCCACTTGGAGTCAAAGAAAATGCATATGGCAAAAATGTTCTTATACCAAAATTAATGTACACTTGTAAGATAACCCTAAAATTTTCTCTAAAAAATATACAATCTAGACAATGAAATAATTAAGCAATCTTTTCTAAGGTGGTTAGTAACAGCGTTCAAACTTAAATATGAAGCCTATAATCAAAATAAAGTACAATTGCCATATAGTATTCAAAGGAACTTTGAGTATCTCTCAGTTTTTGGTAAAGTGACATAATTTGGGCACCTTTGTTGGAGTTTAATATATTGGCTGTGATTAGAAATGGAATGAAAAAAGTAGATAAAGCTTAGAACATTCAGTCTTAGGGGGAACTCCATAATAAAGCAGATGGAGACTGGGAAAGCATGGATTAGAATGAAATGTCACAAAAGAAGACTTGATAGAAATGGATTACTAAATGTATGCAAATGACTGTCAAGAAGAAAAAAGAAGATGACAAATAAGCTTTTGCAGCTTCTGTTTGCATAAATCACTCTGTTCTTTTTCTCTCATTTCCTGTTGCTCTCATGTTACTGATACTCCAAACCCTGTGTTTTCTTAGTGCAACAGTGTCACATCCTCAGTTAAATATTTTTCCATTTTATTGCACAGGTATTGTTATTATTATTTAATCAGATGTCCTTAGTTGATAGATTATATACTGTGACCTTTATCCTCTGCCAGTACATGTACAAATGTAATGTCAGCCAGGGTCTAAGATAAAGGAAATGATAAACTGCAAGGTGAAGAGTAATGTCAAACTACTAATACTACATAGATAAGAGGTCAGAGGAGAGTCCACATAGTTGATGGAAAGCCAGTGATATATTCTCAGGTAAGAATATGATCTATTCTCAGGTAAGAATATGAGAGCCAGAATTACCTGAGGGTCAGAAGTCTGCCAGTTGGTTGGCAGACACCCAAGAGGGTCAATCCCTTGTCAATTATCATGTATCCAATAGAAATGAAAGGACACGTGTTGCCTGCATGTATCCAATAGAAATGAAAGGGAACCTGTATCATTCAAGCTGAATGACCCAAATAAATTCTGTTTTTCTATTTGGGAATAAATAACTCTTTGGAGACTTGTTCTTTTCCTGTTCTCTAGACACTTCCTCTTGACAAAAGAGCATTTTTGAAAAATCAGTTGTATTTTGAACCTATAAAAATGTTATTTCACATTTGCTTGCCTAAAAAGTGAAAAGGATCTTCCTTCTCCTTCACTTATGAAGTTTAGTTTGGCTGGGTATAAAAGCATTGGTTGGAAATTCTATTCTTTAATAATGCCTCATTTGTAAATGGGTTAAGTGCCTCAATTGAAAGGCACTGAGAGGTAAGTTGGATAAAGAGGCAAGATCCTATACTTCTACTGTCTTCAAGAGACCCATATCGTAGGCAGTACAAGAGAAATAAAAAAGAGAAAAAAGGAAAAGAGGAAGTCAAACTATCACCTTTGGCAGACAATATGATTCTATGACTGGAAAACCTCGTAGTTTCTGTCTCAAAACTCCTTGATATGATAAACAGCTCTAGCAGTTTTAGGATACAAAATCAATGTGCAAAAATCAGTAGCATTTCTATACACCTTACACATACATGCTAAGAGCCAAATTAGGAATGTAATCCCATTCACAACAGCCACAAAAAGGATAAAATACCTAGACATATAGCTAACCAGGGAGGTGAAAGATCTCTACAACAGGACTTGCAAAACACTGCTCAAGGAAATCAGAGATGACACAACAAATGGAGAAACATTCCATTCTCACAGATAGGAATAGTCAATATTGTAAAAATGGCCACATTGCCAAAAGCAATTTAGACATGCAGTGCCATTTGTATGACACCTCCAATGAGATTCTTCACAGAATTAGAAAAAAAAAATTTTCAAAATTCATATGGAACCAAAATGGAACCAAAATAACCAAAGCAATCCTCAGCAAACAGAACGAAGCAGAAGGCATCATGTTACCTGACTTCAAACTATACTACAAAGCTACAGCAAACAAAACAGCATGGCAGTGGTGCAAAAATAGACAAACCAATGAAACACAATAGAGACGTCAGAAATGATGCCATACACCTACAATGATCTGATCATCAAGAAAATTGGCAAAAACAAGCAATGAGGAAAGGACTCTCTATTCAGTAAATGTTGTTGGGAGAACGGGTGAGCCATCTGCAGAAGATTGAAACTGGACCACTTTCTTACACCATATACAAAAATCAACTCAAGATGGATTAAAGACTTAAATATTAACCTTAAAACGATCAAAAACCCTGGAAGATAACCTAGGAAATACCATTGTGAATGCAGGAACCCTGCAAAGATTTTTTTGATGAAGATGCCAAAAGCAATTGCAGCAAAAACAAAAATTGACAACTGGTACACAATTAAACTAAAGGGCTTCTGTGCGACAAAACAACATACAGAATGGGAGAAAGTATTTTCTTTTCCTTTTTTTTTTTTTTTTTTTGAGACAGAGTCTCACTCTGTTGCCCAGGCTGGAGTGCAGTGTCGCGATCTTGGCCCA
>NW_012104809.1:7022524-7023901 GCF_000951045.1 Mandrillus leucophaeus | reverse complement strand
TATGTGGATGATTTACTTTTGGCTAACAGTTCAGAAGCCTCGTGCCAACAGGCTACTCTAGATCTCCTGACCTTTCTAGCTAATCAAAGGTATAAGGTGTCTAGGCTGAAGGCCCAGCTTTGCTTACAGCAGGTAAAATATCTAGGCCTAATCTTAGCCAGAGGGACCAGGGCACTCAGCAAGGAATGAATACAGCGTATACTGGCTTATCCTCACCCTAAGGCATTAACACAGTTGTGGGGGTTCCTTGGAATCACCGACTTCTGCTGACTATGGATCCCTGGATACAGTGAGATAGCTAGGCCCCTCTATACTCTCATCAAGGAGACCCAGAGAGCAAATACTCATCTAGTAGAATTGGAACCAGAGGCAGAAACAGCATTCAAAACCTTAAAGCAGGCCCTAGTACAAGCTTCAGCTTTAAGTCTTCCCACAGGACAAAACATCTCTTTGTACATCAGAGAGAGAGCAGGGATAGCTCTTGGAGTCCTTACTCAGACTCGTGGGACAACGCCACAACCAGTGGCATACCTAAGTAAGGAAATTGATGTAGTAGCAAAAGGCTGGCCTCACTGTTTATGGGTAGTTGCGGCAGTGGTCATCTTAGTGTCAGAGGCTATCAAGATAATACAAGGAAAGGGTCTCACTGTCTGGACTACTCACAATGTGAATGGTATACTGGGTGCCAAAGGAGTTTATGGTTATCAGACAACTGCCTACTTAGATACCATGAGCTACTCTTTGAGGGACTGGTGTTTCAAATTCGTATGCATGTGGCCCTCAGCACTGCCACTTTTCTCCCAGAGGATGGGGAACCAATTGAGCATGACTGCCAACAAATTATAGTCCAGACTTATGCCACCCAAGAGGATCTCTTAGAAGTCCCCTTAGCTAATCCTGACCTTAACCTATATACCGATGGAAGTTCATTTGTGGAGAATGGGATACGAAGGGCAGGTTATGCCATAGTTAGTGATGTAGCCGTACTTGAAAGTAAGCCTCTTCCCCGAGGGATCGGCACCCAGTTAGTAGAACTAGTGGCACTTACCTGAGCCTTAGAACTGGGAAAGGGAAAAATAATAAATGTGTGTACAGATAGCAAGTATGCTTATCTAATCCTACATGCCCATGATGCAATACGGAAAGAAAGGGAGTTCCTAAACTCTGAGTGAACCCCCATTGAATACCACAAGGAAATTATGGAGTTACTGCACGCAATGCAAAAACCCAAGGAGGTGGCAGAGTTACACTGCCAAAGCCATCAGAAAGGGGAAGGAGAGGGGAGCACAGCAGCATAAGTGACTGGCAGAGGCAGTCAGAAAGAGACAGACAAAGAGATAAAGAGAAAGAGAGAGATAAAAAGTAAAAGAAAGGGCC
>NW_012104809.1:7014354-7018579 GCF_000951045.1 Mandrillus leucophaeus | reverse complement strand
TTTTTTTGAGACAGAGTCTCACTCTGTTGCCCAGGCTGGAGTGCAGTGTCGCGATCTTGGCCCACTGCAAGCTCCGCCTCCCACGTTTACGCCATTCTCCTGCCTCAACCTCCCAAGTAGCTGGGACTATAGGCGTCTGCCAAGAGGCCCGGTTAATTTTTTTGTATTGTTAGTAGAGACAGGGTTTCACTGTGTTAGCCGGGATGATCTCGATCTCCTGACCTCGTGATCCACCCGCCTCAGCTTCCCAAAGTGCTGGGATCACAGGCATGAGCCACTGACCAGGCTGAGAAAGTATTTTCAAACTATGCATCCAACAAAGGTCCAATGTCCAGAATATACATGGAAATGAAACAAATTCACAAGCAAAAAACAACTATGTCATTAAAAAGTTGGCATATGACATAAACAGACATTTTTTAAAAAAAGATATACATATGGCCAACAAGCATATGAAAAAAATGCTCAGCATCACTAATCATTACAGGAATGCAATTCAAAACCATAATGAGATAGCATTTCACACCAGTCATATTAGCTCTTCCTAAGAAGTCAAAAAATAACAGATGCTGGCAAGAACGCTCATACACTGCTGGTGGGAATGGAAATTATTTCAGTCATCATGGAAAGCAGTGTGGTGATTCCCTAAAGAACTTAAAACAGAATTACCATTTGACCCACCAATCTTATTATTGGGTTTATGCCCAAAGGAATGTAAATTATTCTACCATAAAGACATGTGCAAGTGTGTATTCATCACAAGACTATTCATAATAGCAAACACATCAACCTAAATGTCCATTAATAGTAGACAGGATGAAGAAAATGTGGTAAACATATATCCTGGAATACTACACAGCCATAAAAATTAACAAGATCATGTCCTTTCCAGCAACATGGATGGAGTTATCCTAAGCCATCTAACATAGGAACAGAAATCAAATACCACATGTTTTTACTTATAAGTAGGAACTAAACATTGAGCACATATGAACACAGAAAGAGGAAAAGCAGACACTAGGGCCTACCTGTGGGTAAGAGTAGGGGTAAGACAAGGTCAAAAAACTAGCTATCAGGTACTACGCTTATTGTCCAGATGATGAAATAATCAATAATCTGTACACCAAGCCCCCATAACACACAGTTTACCTATGTGACAAACATGCACATGTACCCATGAACATAAAATAAAAATTTAAAAGAAGCTATTTAAAGATTATAACATATTAAAATAATTTCCTTTAAAAATGAGGCTGAAAACTGAAGATCATTTTAAGTATGTACACAAAGGGATAAAATAAACACAACTTCTTAAAACTTTCCTAATAAACCACAATGTTCAGCTTTAAAACAACAAATAATTCAATAATAAAAATCTGCTGGGTATTTAAAATTAAAATGATCCTGTGAGACATGAGGGAATGTCTGTATCCCAAGTGAGGGATGCATAGGTTTCCTCTCATTTGTCATTTTGATAAAGTCTGTGTGCTTCTGCGATCTCCCCTTAAAACCCCAATCTCTAGATTCTTACAGAATTTTCTTTTCCATCTGTTATATGTTATTGGTATCATCTAGATTTCTTTATTCACTTCCTTTTCTTTTCAACCCATAAAGTTGGTACATTTTTCTCTAAATGCAATCAAACAAAATAAAAAGAGTCTCTTGACCTCGTATCATTCCTACTATCAAGTTTCTGTAACCACTAGAAGTCCAACTTCTGAAAAGAAACATCTATTTCAGAGGTTATCACATTTTTTTAGTAAAGCACCAGATAGCAACTAATTTGGCTTTGAAGTCCATACAGTCTCCATTCCAACTACTCAAGTCTTCTGTTGTAATATGAAAACAGCAGCCATAGACAGTGTGGAAATGAACACTCTTGATTTTGTTCCAATAATAGTTTATTTACAAAAGTCAGTGGTAGGATGGTTTTGGCATATGGACAGTAGATTGTTGATCTTTGTTCTATATACTCACTGACTTTATTTCCTACCGGCATATACATCATCATACTTTACTCAGCTTTCATACCATTTAAACTATTTTGATTATGTAAACTAAATAAAGTGTTTGTGGTCTTTTTAAAAGCCAGACCCTCCACTTGATCACTAGACTACTTCCTCTGCCTTTATCATAGAAATGCATCTAATAATTCTCCTTTTCTGTTTGCACAACTTCAGTTTTCTAATACCTGTTGGATCACTGGTGTCAACATAGCACTATCATTTCTACCATCTTTAGAAATAAACATAAATATTGATGACTTAACATCCTCTAATGGTTATTGTCCTGTTATTTGATAATCTTGAAACATTTTTTTCTGAACTCAGTCTCCAATTCATTTTATTCCATTTTCTTTTAAATCCACTTCAGTCAAGATTTTTTTCTTCCATCACTACACTAAAATTTCTCCCATAGAAATCACTTGTGACTTCCATGGGGCATAATTGAAAGTTTAATTTTTGATCATGATCTCACTAGATGTATAAGCAGCCTTTGGCAAAGTGAAATCTTCTCTCCCTGAGTATATTTTTGTTTGGGTTTCTGTTGTTTTTCCTGTGACATCAATGGTTGCTTATTCTCAGTCGACATTGACAGTCTCTGAGGCTTGGGAATACTTCAGATTTCCATCCTTTCCTTTTTTCATCTCTTTTTAAGCCACTTATTCTCCCTAGATGATTTCATCTTGTTTTATGCCTTTAAGTGACAACTCTCTGTTTAGCACGTCCAACTTTATTTTTCCAACCTAAAATTCTCTCCAAAACTCCAATTTTGTATATTAAATGTTTCTGTTTAACAGATATCTTAAGTCCAACCTGTTTACATCTGAATTCTAATTTCTCTATCTTTATTTAACTTAATGGGAATGATATCCTTCTCATTGTGTGAGTCTAAAATTTGGAATTACTTTTAACAATTATCTTTCTTAAATCCTTTATATTGTCTACATCAGAAAATGTTGGTGTTGCCTTGAATATATGAACAGAATCCGATTATTTCTTAACTGTCTCTACTGCTATTTTTCTGAAATAAGCTTTATCATCTCTTATCCAGAGGTAATAACTTCCTAAGAGGTCTCCTTATTCTACCTTTGTCCTTTACATGTCTACTGTATATCCCCAAAATAGCAGTCAAGATGATCCTTCAAATGTAAATAAGATTGTGCCACCTATGTTGAAAATCTGCAAAGGTTACTCATTCCCCCAAAGTAAAAATCAAAGTCTTAACAATAATTTATAAGGTCCCATCTTATTTCCAAATTCCTTCTCACCTCATTGGCTCTTTGATCTTATCTCTTTTCACTTTTCTCCTTCTGTACTGTATTTCCAACACATGCTTCTTATTAAGAGCTTAGGCTGATGATATTTCCATTTTTTAGAGGATTCTTTAAATGTTTCCCCTAAGCTAAGTCCCTTACTTTGTTTACATTTTTTATCTAATCTCAATTTATCAGTGATGGCAAGGTCAAATCAACCCCCGCTGATATTCCAGATCACCTTTATCAAGTTTTGCTTTTTTCTGTTTTCAGTGTTCTTTGAATTGAATTGAATTCTTCATGTAACATTAATTTTTCAACCCACTGGAGTCTGAATTTGATACTCATGTCTCCTTGAACATATACTCCCTAGAGTCACTTTTAAGATGCCACCTTTTAGATCTCAATTCAAATGTCATTTACTCAGATGTTCCTATCTTAGCTTTCAAATATCAATGAGAAAACATCTGTTACTCTTGGTTTCCACTGTTACTTTTCTAATTACTACTCATTATAATTTATTTTTTTTCTTTTATGATTTTCTTCCCCACTAGATTGTAATCTAAATTATCAACAATTTATATCTGTTATGTTTACTATTGGGTACTACTAGTAGAATATATACTGAAGAGTATATATTTACCAAAAGAGCGAAAGTGAAACCTCAAAGATATTTTAAGCCTATTTTTGGCTTCATTTGACTTTGGACCACTACTTCTTTTTGAGACCCATTACTCTCCCTGCTGTTAATACATTGCATTTTTTTTTCTGACCAATATTTCTCTGTCTACTACATGCTCTGTATTTTGACCCACCGCTTATGTTTTTGTTGTATACAATTCCATCCAAAGTCAAATAATTTTTCATTCTACCATCTCCCTAGAAGACATCAATTGAATCTATGTCATAATCTAACTATATGGTAAGATTTCTCAAATATTTATCTATAATATATATATAATATACAGT
>NW_012104809.1:6998593-7014304 GCF_000951045.1 Mandrillus leucophaeus | reverse complement strand
TTACTCTTGGTTTCCACTGTTACTTTTCTAATTACTACTCATTATAATTTATTTTTTTTCTTTTATGATTTTCTTCCCCACTAGATTGTAATCTACATTATCAAAAATTTATATCTGTTATGTTTACTATTGGGTACTACTAGTAGAATATATACTGAAGAGTATATATTTACCAAAAGAGTGAAAGTGAAACTTCAAAGATATTTTAAGCCTATTTTTGGCTTCATTTGACTTTGGACCACTTCTTCTTTTTGAGACCCATTACTCTCCCTGCTGTTAATACATTGCATTTTTTTTTTCTGACCAATATTTCTCTGTCTACTACATGCTCTGTATTTTGACCCACCGCTTGTTTTTGTTGTATACAATTCCATCCAAAGTCAAATAATTTTTCATTCTACCATCTCCCTAGAGGACATCAATTGAATCTATGCCATAATCTAACTATATGGTAAGATTTCTCAAATATTTATCTATAAAATATATATATATAATATACAGTATACAATATATATTAGTATATATTTGGCTTTGATATTATATATTTACATATTATATATATGTGTGTGTGTGTGTGTGTGTGTGTGTGTGTGTATCCCTCCAATTCACTTCCATGATAATGAGAGGCATAGAAACCTCCCCAAACTTGTAATATGTAAAATCCTGAACTCATGGGCTGAGCATGGTAGCTCACACCTGTAATCCCAGCACTTTGGTAGGGCAAGGCGGGTGGATCACGAGGTCAGCAGTTCAAGACCATCCTGGCCAAGATGGTGAAACCCTGCCTCTACACAAATTAGCCTGGCGCAGTGGCAGGCGCCCATAACCCCTGCTACTCTGGAGGCTGAGGCAGGGGAACTGCTTGAACCCGGGCGGCAAAGATCACGCCACTGCACCCCAGCCTGGGCGACAGACTTGAGACTCCGTCTCAAAAACAGTAAGAAAAGGCCAGGCGCGGCGGCTCACGCCTGTAATCTCAGCACTTTGGGAAGCCGAGGTGGGTGGATCACAAGGTCAAGAGATAAAGACCATCCTGGCTAACACGGTGGAACCCGGTCTCTACTAAAAACAGAAAAAAAATAGCCAGGCAAAGCCAGGCGTGGTGGTGGGCGCCTGTAGTCCCAGCTACTCCGGAGGCTGAGGCCGGAGAATGGCGTGAACCCAGGGAGCGGACCTAGCAGTGAGCCGAGATTGCGCCACTGCACTCCAGCCTGGGCGACAAGCGAGACTCTGTCTCTAAATTAATTAATTAATTAATTAATGTAAAAAAACCTGAACTGATGTTTGATGTTTTCCTTATACATTTTGTTTCATGCTTTTTCTAATTTGTCAGCACCACTATCCACTCAATTTCACTTCTAGCAAATCCTTTACTGCTGTCTACCTCTTAATCATCACATCTGTTTTACAAGTTTTTGTGCTTTTATGTCCTAAATATTACTCATTCTCTTTATTAGCCATGACGAAAGTGCATGATCAGAATACTATTCCCTCTCACTTGGACTACCACACAACTTCCTGACTGGTATTTCTGCCTGCAAACTTTTCTAGAATACAGTCTGATATAAGAGATTTTGCTTTAACACGTAGAAGAAATGGGTTAAACATGTACTCAATATGCCAAGTGTGGCGGCTCACACCTGTAATTCCAGCACTTTGGAAGGCCAAAATGGGAGAATTACTTGAGCCCAGGAGTTCAAGTCCAGCTTGGTCATCATATCCCATACCTTTACCAATAATAATAATAATAATAATAATAATAATAATAAATATATATCTATTTAATCACTTTTAACTCAGGGTAATGGATATTTTGCTTAGTGTCTCTGATCCTCAGTGCTCTGTGATATATTGGATAAACTATTACTTGCTTTTAGAACTAATTTTGGTTACATGTTAAAAATAATATGAAGTATTTTACACATAATCGGTTATTGATTATCTGTTAAGTTAATCATTTTTTAAAAATTTCCATATATTAAATGTTTGCTGAAGAATGAGAAATAATGTATCTACAAAATATTCTTTTTGTAAAATGATCTTTGAGAATCCAGATGAGCCACGCCTAAGGCAAATCCAATTTTAAATTAACACTGTGGTATTAGCACTTAATTAGGTGTCATAAGCTTCTATCTAGGGTTGCCACTTAATGCTTTACAAATTGGAAAGTTGAATAAGTCCCTGTTATTTCAATCTTGTAAACTTATCCATACAATAAGAAAGTAATATTTTGGTGATTATGAGGATAAATTAAAACCTACTTTGTTGCCATTTTTATGTCCATGAGTACTCAATATTTAGCTCTCACTTATAAATGAGAACATGCTGTATTTAGTTTTCTGTTCTTGCATTAATTTGCCTAGGATAATGGTCTCCAGCTGCATCCATGTTGCTGCACTAGGTACTCCTAGAAGTGGGAGAGAGGGAATGGTGCAACGGCTGAGAAGCTAACTGTTGAGTACTATGCTTAGTACCCGGGTGATGAGATCATTCATATCCCATACATCAGCATCAGGCAATATACCCAGGTTACAAACCTGCACGTTTACCCACTGAATTTTAAATAAAAACTGGAAAAAAAACTGTTTGGATAGAATTTTATTACTAAAAATCTATTTTTGTTGATCTTCTAGAATAGGAGAAAATTATTTTTGCTGATCTTCTAGAATAGGAGAAAATTAGTGTTAACAAGTGTAGAATTTAAGTTTAATTAATAAAAGCCTAATTTTTATATTTTTAAATTTTTTAGTAAATAATTTTTATTAAATAATAAAAGCCTAATTTTTATTTAAATTTTTGATTTAAATCTTAACTTCTTCTTTTGCTATATGATTTTTATTGGCTTCATGACCTCTCTAGGACTTCATTTTTTTAAATCTGTTAAATAAAATTATTGTAAACTTAAAAGTGAGAAAAAGCAATGGTCACTGCCCCTGAAATGGTATAATGTCAACAGTGTAATTACTAATTTTTATTAGTTGCCTACATTTTAAAATCTGATGTGAGATTATAAGTTATTGTTGTAAAATATAGTTGGTTTAAGTACAAATACATTTTAAATTTAAAAATTTTTAGATGATTTTCACAAACTCAATGCCAAAATATTATCATTTTACTTTTCATATAAATTTTCCCACACTTTACGTTTCAGTCTTAGAGCAAACTATTGTAATGATCTTTAGTGTATATACATTAAGATAGCAAATCAAAAGTCAACATTCATACTAAAGTTATATGATACAATAACGAATTGCATGATAGATATAAATTGCAAATAGATAAAGTTTTTGTGTAATTTGTTGTTTAAAGAGAAAAATTAAGAGAGTACTTGTAACAAATATTGTTGCAATATTGAAACGAGTAGTTCATTAAATGATTGGCAGAAAGTAAAAACCAGAAAGTAAGACATATTTAGGTAATGAACTGGACCAGTCTATTCAAGTTCATTTATTCTTAGTCCTCCAATTCCTATGGATGGTTTCTTATTCTAGTCACATAGCCTTTGCATTTTTGCCTCAGCCAATCTCCCCAACAATCCAGCCTCATTTTAATTATTTGCTTCTGGGAGAAAAGAGTATTTCTTGACACCTCTTTTGATTTCATAAAAAATAATCATGTGTTATTATTTGATTAGTCCTCTGTATAAAAGTAATCAACAAGAAAATTAAGCTTATTTTTACAAGAAGATTATTTACACTTTGACACACTGTAGAAAATTTATGTTATTCTGGAGTCTCCGTTAATGCAACAATCAAATCCCTAAGGCCAGTTGCATTACGTTTTCTTCCATAAATGTTATGACATTTATTTTATATAACTCAACACTTGGACCAAAACTTAATATCCCAATGTGAAATAAAGAGTGATTATATACATACCTATATACATATATACATATATATTTATATATATATTTATATATATTTCATATATATCTTTACAAATATACACACATATATGTATATACACACACAAATATATAGAGATAAGATAAATATAGAGAGAAGAAATACATATTCTTAGATGCATTTCTATTGCATCTTCTCTTTATTCCATTTTCTTTGCATATTTCTCTAGATGTTTTTAGAGTAAGTTATAACTGCTTTGGAGGGCAAGAAGTAATAACAATCTACCTTGTATTAAATTGTTAGAATGTTATTATAAATATAATTATTTGATAGCTATCACCTATTGACATTTAACACACTTCCATGTTGCAGTTTGCTTTAAGTTTGATTCCACATAGGAATAGAATGTGTTGGCAAGAATATTAAAATAGGAATTAGATGAACTGGATCCTGGAACTTTAACATTTCAAGATGTGAGTTTCTTTTTCAATTTGTAATAACATGTACAGCTTAATTTCTCTTATAAATTCAAAATTTTTCTGTACTTGCTTCCTTTTCACAGTCTCAGAATTACAGAATTACACATCACATGATATTCAAATAGCAACTTGCTTCAGAGAACTGAATGAATAAGGTATTATTTCAGGAGCTCATTAGACATTGTTTTGTATTACATGTGGAATCTACAATTCCCAGTAAACATTGTAATACAACTATTTAAAAAGAAAACATAAAGAAAAGCATTTCTTCTCAGCATAAGCGTCACAAAATAATTCAAAAGAGTTGGCTTTGGCTAAATTATTTTTATGAGCTATAGGATGCAATAGGTTTCTTTGGAATGTGAACATATATTTGAGGTAATGTATTTAAGTTTTCAGTTTAACATTTGAAAAACTTCAACAATGACTACCTCTTTTTTATGCGAGCTATAAAGAGCATCAGCCTTAAATTGTATACCTATCTGTTCCATTTGTTAACTTTTTATGAAACAAAAGAAACAGAGAAAAACTATGACATTCACTGATGAACTGTCCCTGAGTCATGCCGTCCTCTTCCTAAATCCCATTCTTTCTAGCTTGGCTTGTCCCTTCCTATAATAGAAAATCCCTTTTGTTTCTGGCCTTTGAGATTCTTGTCCACCTCCCTGTTATAACAGTCTCCTTTGCCCTATTAGAAGAGTCCTTTTCTCAATATCACAATAATCCTTTCTCATAAATTCTAAATCCAGATTTGATTTTATTTGAAAGTTTTTATTATTGAATTATATTAAACATTTTGCTTGAGAGATAATATGTCTCTCTACATCTATAAACATAAGGAATGTAATTATCTGGTGTCTAACAATGAATATGGCTGTGTAAACACTAATTGATGCAGTTGCCGTGACTTTCCCTCAAATTTCCCTTTAAACCACTTTTCTGTGGTTAAATTTTAACAAAAATCTTAACCATAAACTTGAGGTTCTCAAAGTCCAATTAGGAGCTAAGCAATATATTTTTCTGTAAGGGTAACTTTCCGAACATACCTATTAATTATGCTATAAAAATTACATTACAAGTTGAGTGCATAATCTAGAAGGGTGAATGCCCTAGAGAATATTTTAATGCCCCATTTTTAATAATCTTTTCCTTCCAAATCAAGTTTAAAATTAACCTTTCCTTCAAGGCCATCCCATTATTCCACAGAGGTTACATTATCTATAAGTTCCTCCTGCTCTCCCTCTCCTATACTTGACACCATTTATTTCTACATATTATTTAACTGGCTGTGTGGCAGAGCAGAAAGAACTTTTGAAATAGAATCATATAAGCTTGGGTTAACCTACAGGCTCTGCCATTCATTTTCCATTTCTACTTTGGCAAAGAATATACCCTGTCTATTTACAAAATGGAGGTAATAAATCTATCTTGCAAGATTGGTGAGAAGATTAACTAAGATAAAGATGCAAGACTTTGCAAAAAGCAATTGGTTTTTAATAAACAATGTTCCCTGTCTCTTCCCCAGAGTGATTTGCCAATGACTTTACAGAAACACTGAGGAAGCTCTTGCTTCGTGGAGTCTGGATAGAAAGCCATGAATATTGTTAAAAGATAGAATAGCCAATAACATTTTTACTGCTCTCTGCATGAAAGCATTTAGTTAATTTTCATTTTCCTCTAGGAGAGTACATAGACAGCATTATTAACATAAATCTGGAAGAATTTTCCAAATCACTTTCTATATAATGCTTCTTACCACAATTATCATTCCTTCCCTCTATATTATTTAGAAACATGAAATGTAAGCAGTTTATTTCATTTTCCACTGTCAACATCACGTACAGTTCTGCTAATTTCTTTTTTGAAATTAGCAAAACTAATACTACTAAAAAATGGCAGGAAAAAAGCAATATTTATTGTGGCCAACAAGATAACATTTCTTAAGTAAAACAAGTTATCTATATTACTCCTCTTCTCCTCCCACCCTTTTCATTAGGGGTTCTTTTGTTTTGCTTCTGTTTTGTTGTTGTTGTTTAGATTCTACATCTACAGGAAATAAAAGCACTTGCTGGTCAGGCTTGGTGGCTCATGCCTGTAATCCCAGCACTTTGGGAGGCTGAGGCAGGTGGATCACTTGACGTCAGAAGTTTGAGACCAGCCTGGCCAACATGGTGAAATCTCATCTCTACTGAAAATACAAAAAATTATATTTTGATATAATTGTTTAATTTAAAAAATAAAATTGGTGCATGGTGGCACATGCTTGTGATTCCAGCTACTCAGGAGGCTGAGATATGAGAATCACTTGAACCCAAGAGGTGGAGGTTGCAGTGAGCAGAGGTCATACCACTGCACTCCGGCTTGCATGACAAAGTAAGACTCTGTATCAAAACAACATCAACAACAACAACAAAAAACACTTTCTTAGTGATTTCTATATTGGTATTTACTTGGATTTTCCTGATGACTAATGATGTAGAGCAGGGGTCCCCCACCCTCCTTGGAAATGGAACACACAGCAGGAGATGAGTGCTGAGTGGTCAGCAAAACCAACATTACTGCCCGAGCTGCACCTCCTGTCAGATCAGCAGCCGCGTTAGATTCTCAGGGGAGTGCAAACCCTATTGTGAACTGCACAGGCCAGAAATCTAGGTTGTGTGCTCCTTATGAGAATCTAATGGCTGATGATCTGAAGTGAAATAGTTTCATCTCAAAACGATTGCCTTGGCCGGGCGCCGTGGCTCACGCCTGTAACCCCAGCACTTTGGGAGGCGCAGACTGGCGGATCACGAGGTCAGGAGATCGAGACCATCCTGGCTAACATGGTGAAACCCCGTCTCTACTAAAAATACAAAAAATTAGCCAGGCATGGTGCTGTCTCTTATACACATCTAGATGTGTATAAGAGACAGCGCCACTGCACTCCAGCCTGGGAGAGAGCCAGACTCCATCTCAAAAACAAACAAAAAAAAAGTTAGAACTGTTTCATACGTATGGGTTATTTAGATATTGTCTTTTGTAAAATGCCAATACATCAATACATGTCCCTTATATATTTTTATTGATAATTCTTCCTGATTTAAAAATATAGATTAATAAAAGACCTTCTTATTTTATGGATATGGGACCTTTTATCTGTGAGTTGTAATTATTCTCCCTTCTATTACTTTTTTTTCACTGTTCTGATAAAAAGAAGTGCATTTTAATGTAGTCTAATTTATCAGGTGTTTACATATGCATGTTTTATTTACAGGTGTTTACATATGCATGTGTTTGTGTATTGTTCAAGAAATGTTTGCTTACCCCAAGAAATGACTGTATTTCCTCTAACACCTTCTATAAGCTTTACTGGTTTAGCTTTCAAATTTACATACATATTGGACTGGGAATTGATTTGTGTGTGGTGTGGAGTAAGTGTCAAATGCCATTTGTTTTTCATATAACATTTATTGAAATTTATTAGATGATTAACCTTTCTTCAATACTATGCTACTTTTGTCAAAAATCCATTGTCTTATATATGGCTGTCTGTTTTTAAGCTCTTTATTCTTTGCCACTGATCTACTCTTCAGTTCTGGTACCCATAACACAGTAACTTAATATGGTTCCATAATAAGTCTTTACAATTGAGAAAGTAAACTCCCCTTGCCCCATTATTTATTTTCAAGATTGTTTTAGCTATTCTTTAAATCCTCAAATAAATTAAAAGAGCTTGTTAATAGCCAAACAAACAAGCAAATAAAAAACCCATGCACAAACAATGAGGTTTTGTTTGGGATTATGCTCTTTTAATGTTTTTTTTTTGTTTTTGTTGTTGTTGTTGTTGTTGTTGTTTTAAATAATGGTGTCTTTATAATATTGAGCGGATCAACCCATAAATTTGGTGCATCTTTACATTTATTAAGGCCATTAACATTGCTTAGTTGTACTTTATGTTTTTCTGAATACAGTTTTTCCTATGTAAATGATGCTTTTAGATGTCATTTTAAATGGTTGTATTTTCCTAATTTATTTCTATTTATATTTAGAGTGCATAATATGCACATTTTTATATGTTGACCTTATACCTGGCAATCCTAATAAATTTACTAACATAACGATGCCAATAATTTATTGTATTTCTAGATGTTCTGCTTTCGATGTTATGCCATTGGAGAATATTGTTTTATTTATTCTTTTCACTTCCTAAAATACCTTTTTCTTTTACATGAATGGAACTTCAAGTACATCACTGAATAGAAGAGGTGATAAATAAGCCTTCTTATCTAATTTCCCATCATGAAATGTAAGTTCTGTCTGGCACATCACCATTAAGTATGACATTTTCTGTATTTTTTGTTGTTGTTGTTGACATCCATTATCAAATCAGACAAAGCCCTTTCTATTCCTAGCTTGATAAGTCTTTTTATAATGTTAGGAACAGTGGTTAAGTTTTATTCTTGCTTCATAGTACTCGTTTTACTGTCTCTGTCTTTTTCATTTATAGAAAGTGGTTAGTCAGATATAGAGTGTTAAAATGTAGTTGTTTTAACAGTACACTTTTTGAATCCTAATTCAATGCTGAAAAATAACCACATCCATAATCTGGAGCAGAATTTTCAGATTGCATGAATGTAATTGTCATTTTTTTAACTTCTTTCCTTCCATAAATTACCACATTTCATTTTATTTACCAGATTGGCAACAATATAATAAGTAGTATGTATGAACATTATTACAGTGTTGTTGGTTTTACAATTTAAGAAGGAAGCAATGAGTTTAGTCGTCATCATTAGCATGTTATTGTTTTATTTGTATAACTATATAATTTCTTGCAAAATAATATTTTATATTAAAAAATTTATGCTTAGTTCAATTTTAGTATTTAATAACATTTTTCTTAAAAATAGCACTATAATGTAATAAAGTGGTAATATGAACTCCATTGCATATGACAATTATAAAAACTTCTAATATTTTTCATGATCCTGTTGCCTAGATACAATATGAAGCCACTTTTTTCTTTTATCTGTGTTTCCGCAAAGCCAGCATTTCTTCTATACTTCTTGCTTTATTTTACCCCTTTGCAATGATCGCTTTCTAATATGTTGTATTTTTCTCAAGTATTTTATTTTTCTTCTTTCCCTCCTAAAATGTAAGTTCCATATGAGCATGTATGTTTGTCATTTTGTCACTGATATACCCTGGCACTGAAAACAAATAATTAGAATAGTGAGAAAGAATTTAAAGACAGTTTCAAATTGTCTAGCATGGGTATCATAGGATTACTAGAATAATACTTTCCTGGGAAGATACATGAAAAATGTAACATTTGTTTTTGTTTTCTGTTTTGTTTTGTTTTTTTTTTTTTTTTTTTAGTCAGTGGCAACAGTGGGATAAATTGGAAGTATTCAAGTTGTAGAGCTGACTGCTCACATGTTGTTTCAGACTGACACTATTATAGCAGTATGGTTGATAATTTTTATTGGGTTTTTAATAGTCTTTAGTTAACTGTAACATTACTCTGGTAGGCAAAACAAGTGTTACTTTGTAATCTACTCCATTACTACTGTAATAGATAGTGTTATTCTTTCTATTTTAGCATGAGAAAACTAAAATTTAGAGAGATTAGGAAACAATCTCAAGTTGCATATTAGACAAACTAGGATTCAAATCCATATTACTATCATGGAACATCAATCCATCAATCCATACCATCCTGGTTTGTAAACATGGCTGATTTTTTAGACTTACTGCTAAATTTTCAAAATATATACTATAATCTACATGAAATGATTCCAATTTTAAGGGTCTGGAATGGAGTCCAAGTATCTATACTTTTTAGGAAGTTCCCCAGATGTACTAATAAGTAGCCTGATTGGGAAATTCAAGACATGCTTGATGGTTTTACTTTTCCCAACTCGGTTTAGGCCAAATAGAGAAAGTTATTTTAGTAGTACAACTAAATTAAGACAATGAAGAAGGCAAAAAGTAATTCTGATAGTATAAGAAGCTGTAAACAATAGAACTTAACAGAATTTTATATTTAATTACTGGGTCAGTCAGAGTTCAATTAACAAAGCATGGATCACCACAGATACTATGGAATACGGATTTATACATTACAAAATTATGGAAGCGCTAGAAAGGTAAAGGTCTGGAAAGGGGGTTAGACAGAGGTCAGTAACTAGCTCTGGTATAGGTGATTAGACAGAGGTCAGTAACTAGCTCTGGTATAGGTGATTAGACAGAGGTCAGTAACTAGCTCTGGTATAGGTGATAAAATTGGGGTTTTCAGGGACACTAGAAGCTGTATTCTCTACCTGCTGGAAAAGAATTCTGACAGTAGCATGGTATTAAAGTATGTGGTAGAATGTTCATTCTTTGTGACTACTGCTTTCCTGAATTTGCAAATAGATGGGTCTTTGAGCTAATGGTGAATGTTATATCAGCAGGACGAGCACTTAGAAAAGAGCAGGTAGAAATGCAGGAAAGAGCAGAGGCAAAGTAGTTTCAACTAGACCATCTTTATCAGCCTTTCATTTTCTCTAACTGACAAAACTTTTAGAGAAAAAATGATTGCTTCTTTACTGCTGCCTCCAAAATCTTGCATACTTTCACTTTTGACCAACTCTCTTCTAGAATGGGATTCTGGGAACATAGATTTTAATAACCTAATTGATATTAAAATAGTCCAATAAACGTGGTATTAGAAAGGTCAGAGATATGCACAGTCCTGAAAAACAATGAGATCATGTCCTTTGCAGCAACATGGATGCAGCTGGAGGCCATAATCTTAAGCAAAGCAATACAGGAATAGAAAACCAAATACTACATGTTCTCACTTACACATAGGAGATAAGTATTGGGTATTCACAGACATAAAAATATCAACAATGGATGCTGGGGAGTACTAGAAGGGAAGGGAGAGGGACAAGGGTTGAAAAACTGTTGGGTACTCTGCTCACTACCTGGGTGATGGGATCAGTCATACCCCAAACCTCAGCATCACGTAATACACCCATGTAACAAACCGGCCTCGTGTACATGTTGAATGTAAAATAAAAGTTGAAATTATGAAAAAAAAAAAAGTCAAAGTTGGATAATGATGCCTAAGGTAAATTGCAAAATTTTAAGAACTAAGAATACTGAATTAAATAAAACAGGTCAGAACTGAGGTATGGGTTGGTAGTAAATTTAATGCATTCTTCTTTCTAATTCTCTATTTCCAATTTTACATCCTGGTTAGTATTTACTAAGGATATCTAATAGAAATAGAAATAATTGCAAAGCTAGAAAATAATAAAACATATTGAAGTTTTCTGGTATCTGTGTATTCTTTCATAATATTGGGATAACAAAATTTCCCTCTACGACTTTTTGGTGTTACATAAATGAAAAAATGATTTTTTAGATTTTTTTCTATCTCTTACATGCTACAGCTTCTCTCCTGATACATAATTGAGCAGTTATCTGACTATGAGACATAACCTAATTTTGACTTTTATTGATATTTCTATTTACATTATTTTATTACTCTAAATTTCATCAATTGTGTATATATACATATATAACTGTATATTTTAGATATAATATATACAAACATATATAAACATATAAACACATATAAACATATTTATATATGTTTATATATTATATATATAAATATATGTATAGTGCATCTAGGCTTTTCATACAATTTTAAAGGGGTATTTTAAAATATTAGATGATTTTTAATTTGAAGACTATAAATTGTCTTTCACACATTTTCTTTTACATTTCCTTCTCATTGAGCTAAGCTGCTGGATATTGGTTTTTCTCATATAAATTTTAATTACAGTAGTAATTACATTTCTCAAAAACTGGTTTGATAACTTAATATTCCCAAGTAGTTATACATTCATTCTTACATATTTAACTATTCTTTTCTCACTCGACTCAAGAATATTATTTTTTTCTGTTTTAAAAATTTTTTTATTAAGATTATATAATCTAAAAAAGACCTGAAAGTTCCAATGCAAGAGAAGATACAGGAATCAGTCAATGAAAATTGGGATTGACAACAGGTATAAGTCTAAAAGAGGTGTACTTCAATTCAGATCTTAAGCCAGGACCAGAAATTAAAGTTAAACTGTATTTGTTGAGCAATTCTAAGATACATAAACCATAGGAATTAGGAGGAAACATTCAGAAAGACCACTAGTTAATTCAGTTAACTTTCTGTTAATAGAAAATGCTAATTAATGATAAGAATTTATTTTTAAGATCAGGCTTGAAAGTGAATATGTATTTACCCAAAATTTCACGTTCTGTCCTACATTATCATATGTGTTTGCTTTTCTCTTTTCAACAAAGCTCCTGTTCACAGAGAGCTCGTGTCATTTCTTTTGTTGAATCCTGTCACCTCTGCCAATAGTTTATCACAGGGATGTGATAAAACAATTTTAAAATAACTCAGCTGGGTGCAGTGGCTCATGCCTGTAATCTCAGCACTTTGGGAGGCCAAGGTGGTCAGATCGCTGGAGCCCAGGAGTTCAAGACCAGCCTGGGCAACATGGTGAAACCCCACTCTACTAAAAATACAAAAATCAGCACATGTGGTGGTGTGTGCCTGTTGTCCTGGCTACTTGAGAGGCTGAGGCAGGAGAATTGCTTGAACCCAGGAGGTGGAGGTTGCAGTGAGCTGAGATTGTGCCACTGCACTCCAGCCTGGGCAAAAGAGCAGGACTCTGTCTCTGAAAAATAAAATAAAATAAAATAAAATAAAATAAAAAAACTCGTTGTTAAGTAAACAAATATATAATACCTACAGTATAATACATAAAATACCAGGAGAAAAACAAAACAAAGTTTAGAAATGTACCCGTAGATAAAAGTCAAACAATAGAATTTAAATTTTATGTTTCACAGTGAAAGCAGTTACTAATGTTTCAAAGTTTTTATTTTAATTTTTTGGATATGGATTCTCACTCTGTGGCCCAGGCTGGAGTGCAATGGCACAATCTTGGCTCACTGCAAGCACGGCCTCCGGGGTTCATGCCGTTCTCCTGCCTCAGCCTCCCTAGTAGCTGGGACTACAGGCGCCCGCCACCATGCCTGGCTAATTTTGTTTTTGTATTTTTAGTAGAGACAGGATTTCACCGTGTTAGCCAAGATGGCCTCAATCTCCTGACCTCCTGATCCGCCCGCTTCAGCATCCCAAAGTGCTGGGATTACAGTTGTGAGCCACTACGCCCAGCCTTTATTTTAATTTTAATCAAGATTTTCCATATGTCTTCATACACTTATTTGGTTTCATAATACAACTATTTTCTCTGATGCTTTATTTCAAATGAATATGAAAATCAATTACTTGTGAATTAAAAATATTGAATGTAGTTGAAATAGAATGTTCACATAAAGTTTGCAAACTGAAGTATAATTCTAAGGGATGACTAAATTTAAAGTATATGGACTTTATGAAAAATTAAACTGAGACCTGATATTACTAAGTTGTTGATATAATGTTTTGTCTTCAGTGTATTCAATTGAAAATTTCTGTCACTAGTCTGACAATGTGTATCTGTGCTAAAACAAACAAACAAACAAACAAAACTGCTGCTGTTCTTTAAAAATGGAAATATCTCAATACTACTAACAGATAACATAGGACACAGTTGTCAAGTATTAGATGAGGTCACAGAAGAAAGAGAAAATGTCATTTGGACAAGCCTTCAGAGAAGGGATAAAACTTCAGTGAAGCACAGGAATATCCGAAACAAAACTTCTGCTGTGGTGTCTTGTCATGAATATAGCTTTTTTGCTCATTTGCATTTTTTCATAAATATTATAATTTTTAAAGCTATTTCCTTTGAAAACATATAAAAGTAATCGTATTTAAAAATTCTTGAGGGATTTTCTACATGTAACATTTTGTCTAGATTGATTTGCAATACCACTGAAACTATCAGTCTGTGAGCAAAAGTGAAATTATCTAGGAATATTTATATGTGATTTTTATAGTTTCTCATTTTTTCATTTATCTACAAACTCATAGATACCAGCTTATGACCCTCTGTTGTAGGCCAGGCACTGTTCTAGGAACTGAGGATACAAGAAAAACCTGTTTTCATACATCCCAGACACTTATGAAAAGATAGAATATATGCAAAATAAAAATTAAATTATAAAGCAGAGTCTCTCAGCATCAGCATTATTGATATTTAGAGCCAAATAATTATTTGATGTGATGGGATCATGTCCTGAGTACCACAGCATGTTAACAGAAACCCTGGATCAACCCAGTAGATACTAGAATTCCCTTCCCTATGAAAGGGAGAAAACAGAAAGTGAAAACCAAAAACATTATTAAAGTCTCCTGGAGGGAAAGTTTATCCCATCTGAAAAGCATAAAGGCAATAAATAAGTAATAAAGGTAATAAATGGTTTGGATAACAATAAAAAAAAATAGATGTTTTTTTCTTGGTATGGTGATTTAGGATCACAGCTTTTTCCATTTGTGGCTCAACTCAGAGCTCACTTTCCATCAGAGAACCTAAAAAGAAACAAGAGTGCTGGGAAACATAATACAAAATTGAACAACTTGTTCCTAAGAACAAATCCGTACCAGAGAAAAGGAGGATAAATCTTCCATAAACTGTTGGCTATCACTTCCTTAGCTAGCAAGGACAGAAACCACTTTGGAAGTCTAATGCAGTATCCAGAAAGTATGTAAACATTTTAATGTTATGCTATTCCAACTTCCCTCTGTATTTGCATTTTTCATATTCTGCAACACTAATTATATTATATAATTTGATTTATATGATTACTCATAAGTAAAATAAAGCCTAATATTGTCTCTCTAGAATAGCAAACCTTTTGATATTATAGGTATTAGATACTTTGCGATCATCATCAATTTCCTCTTTACTAATAGAACTCATGGGATTGTAAAGACAAAATTTGTATTCTAATCATCACACGTATACAGTTGACCCTTGGCCAGCACAGGTTTGAACTGTGTGAGTCGACTTATATGTGGATATTTTTCAATAAATATGTTAGAAAATCTTTTGGAGATTTTCAACAATTTCACAAAACTAAGGCCTAGAAATAGTTAAAAAATTAAGACCATGTTAGGTATATCATGAATGCATAAAATATACATGGATACTAGTATATTTTATCATTTACTACCATAAAATATACACAAATTTATTATAAAAAATTACCATTTATCCCAGCACTTGGGAGGCCGAGACGGCGGATCACGAGGTCAGGAGATTCAGACCATCCTGGCTAATACGGTGAAATCCCATCTCTACTAAAAATACAAAAAAATTAGCCAGACGTAGTGGCGGGTGCCTGTAGTCCCAGCTACTGGGGAGGCTGAGGCAGGAGAGGCATGAACCCGGGAGGCGGAG
>NW_012104809.1:6992839-6997348 GCF_000951045.1 Mandrillus leucophaeus | reverse complement strand
GCAGCAATGAGCATACATGTGCATGTGTCTATATAACAGAGTGATTTATATTCCTTTGGGTATATACTCAGTAATGGAATTACTGGGTTGAATCGCATTTCTGTCTTTAGGTCTTTGAGGAATCGCCACACTGTCTCCCACAATGGTTGAACTAATTTACACTCTGACCAACAGTGTATAAACATTCCTTTTACTCCACATCCTCACCAGCATCTGTTATTTTTTGACTTTTAAGTAATCATCATTCTGACTGGTGTGATATATTATCTTATTTTAGTTTTGATTTGCATTTCTCTAATGATCAGTGATATTGAGCTTTTTTTTCACATGATTGTGGGCTGTATATATGTCTTTTCTTGCTTTCTTCATTATAAGAATACAACATATAATATGTATGACATACAAAATAATTGTTAGTTGACTGTTTTTGTTATAGATAAGGCTTCCAGGGAGCAGTGAGGTTATTAGTAGTTAAGGCTTTGGGAAGTCAAAAGTTATATGAGAATTTTTGAGTGTGCAAGGAGCTTGGTGCCTCTCACAACCACGTTATTCAAGGGTAAACTGTATGGGTTTTTGTTTTCTTGCAGTACCCTCACTTTTAGTGGTATTTTAAGGCCCTACCTTACTTTTCTTAGTCTTTTCTAATTTCAATTTATATTATTATGTTATATATCATACGTCTCTACTCAGCCTTAAGTATTTCCGAACCACCAATATACACAAGTAAGGTAAAAAAGAAAGTAGATTGTTTGGATTATGTTCTAAAAACCCAAGTAACCATGTGTTAATTTATACAGATAAGAAATATTTTTGCCCGATGTATAGGGCTTAAGTCAATATTTACCTGTTAGTTGAAATATGTATTTTTTCTTTAAACTGGATACATCAAGAAAATTTAACTAAAACAACACAAACAACAAGAACAACAATAAGAACAACAACAAAGCTATTCCCTGTATTCCATAATTTCATCATGTGCCTCAACTTAGTAACACACTAGTGGATCACTAGGACTCACAACTTTCTATCATAGCCACAATTTTTAGTGTACTGTTCTTCACTTTATTCCAGCATGTAGCTCAATTTTCACTTTACTAGACTGCATTCCACATACTCCTGCCTGATATTTACTTTAAAGATGACTGCTTTTTAAATTATTATTAAAATAAAGCATATTCCAACCAAAACTCTATAAAATATGATAAACACAAATAACTACTTTTTCAACATGTGTGTATGAAACTTTCCAAACACTCCTATGAACATCTGTGCTATGAACAGATTAGGATACATACATTTCATAGAAACTGTAAACCCTACAGTAAATACTTTGTAATTCCCTCCTTTCATTCACAATTTTTTTTCAATATCATTAAGCACCCTCCCTCAGCTATTTAATGGCTACAAATCAGACTACTTAGATGACTTACTATAATGCATTTAGTAAATCTGCCATTGTTCAGTGATTTAAATAATTCAGCAATAGAAGCAAGGCTTTGACTGTTATCTAATAGCTTAAAATTTGAGCTGATTGTTTCTGAAAAATAAGTTGTTTGAAGTGGAATTACTGAAGCAAAAGTCATGCCGAATACCAAAATTTTCATATATCAATTGCTTGAAAGGTTGCACCAATTTTAAGTACTTTTGTTCCAGATTGTTCTTGTGATACTGACATCTTTATCACATTGCTACCTAGCTCAAGAATCATTACTGATTATGTGAAG
The DNA here is from genome assembly GCF_000951045.1 of Mandrillus leucophaeus. NCBI lineage: Eukaryota > Metazoa > Chordata > Mammalia > Primates > Cercopithecidae > Mandrillus > Mandrillus leucophaeus. The sequence goes on along the minus strand of NW_012104809.1, from coordinate 6,995,624 downwards.
CCAATGCCATACTCCTCAATTTGCCACTAGAAAACATTTTGTGCAGATTTATTTTATACAGTTTTCATTTTATCCTAGCTATTGCCTAAGGCAAGAAAACTAATTTTCTAATATTTTCATGCATAATTTGTTTTATGCTCGCATTCATTCATATTGTCACTCGACCTATACTTTACACATACTATCAATTAAAATTACGTATTTACATGAAGCCTCATCTCAAGTATAACCCACAATCCATTTAAAATTAAAAATACATAAAATCTTATAATGGCAAGAGCCATGATCTCCAACTTTGTAATTCCAATGGTGATGGTGATGACCATATAAACCTAGAAAAGTTTAAGAATTATAAGGAAGATTATATTTGGTGAGTACCTACTCTAGGGTAAGCACAAAACCTAATTTTGGCATAGTCAATATGGGAAAACTAATTTGCAAATTAGTTTTGAGAAATAGTTGAAGAATGGCGTGAACCCGGGAGGCAGTTGATTGAAGAGTTGATTTTAACATAGCAACTCTGATTTCAATTAAGTGTATCAATTATTTCAAATGACTACCTCATAACTAAAGTTGTGAATTCCATTTATATGACAGGAATAAAACTTTTTAAAAATAATTTTTATAATATATTTCAAAACCCGCAGTATCAGCTAGAAACAGGGCAAGAACCATACCTGAATGTTATCTTTGACTCCACAATATTTAGCATAGTATTTAATGTATTACTAAGTCCTAAATGAATTTCTGATAAGATAAAGCATTTTAACATTACTGTCAAGGAAATATAGTCTAATTTTTATTTTGCTTTGTGTGTCTTGTCTGTTCATCAAATATAATAACTGGAAACCAGTCGCTCAAAACTGTGTAACTGGTCAAGTGAATATCAAGGTTTCAGCTTTAACAGGCAAAAACACATATACATTTTAATGATTTTTAAAATATTTAGCTCCAAACAATGAAAGAAAATCACAAAAGAAACTTTTTAAACATTACTAAGAGAAAATAATATAACTATAATTTAGGCAATCACTTTAAGCCCAGCATGAGATCTTGTTGAGATAAAATTCTAGAGGAAAATAGTATAATTAGAGAGGGCAGCATTATAAAATATTTTCATTTGATGCAACTCATTTCAGTGTGGAAAAATCTCTTTAGCACAAAATCTATTTAAATTAATTCAGAAATACCTCCAAAATAGATTTATTTTTTAAATGCTATAAGATGTGAAAATAAATTCTATTTTAATAAAGAGAATTTCTTAAAACCTAGGAGAGGAGAGACACCAAATAATTTAGACAAGCACAGATTTTTTTCATAATCCTCAGCAGAATAAATCACATTTTTTTTATTATTCCTACAAATGCAACTTTTATTTGGAAAGGGTTTTTCTAATCAAGAAATAGCAAAAAAAAAAAAAAAAAAAAAAAAAAAAAAAAAAAAATCTAATTAGCTAAAGATTTACCAAGCATTATTAAAACTGATAGCAGTGTTATTATGAAATACATATGTATAATTAGAAGTCATAATGTATTTGGAGAGGGTAAATTAATGATGTAACTGCAGTGTGCTATTGTATTTGACCATCTTTGCTATCCATCATTGTTACAAAAGAAACAGTCTATAAACAAATCTATTCATTTATAGGAAACAATCAACAAAGACGTGCTCTACCAACTGATTTGCACAGCTTTCTACTTGTAAATTATATGTATAATTTCAGCTAGAGACATAATTTAAGGCTACATTAAAATGCATAGAAAATAAATGGTTAGTATTATTTACTATAAAATCATATTAAATATCTATTAATGCCATTTGAGATCATTAACATTTTTGTGAAATGAGTTGTAACTTATTGCAAAAAAAGATATTATTTTTAACATATTATAAAATAGGAAAAGCTTACTAGAAAATTAATATGGACTCATAATACTTTTACTCAGAGACTTTTTTTAAACCCTCAAAAAATTTAAATATTTTTTCTGTTTCTATAACATTGGTTATATTAATATATTAATATAAACTTACTTATAATAATAACTATATATTAATATAAGATATAGTTCATAATGTTAATTTTATTGCATGTAAAATATATTGATATTAAAATATTAAAATTTCCATATTTTTATGTGTTTTTAGACAGATATATGAGGATCAACACACAATTAAAGACCTTTAATCTGGCCTCATTTCCTCTCCTTGCAATCCAACAGTCAATAGTTCTTTTAATTTAATGTGTACACTTTACTAACATTACTATTATACATTTTTTACAAATTTATATTTTAAAAATTTACTGTCTTCTCAAAATTTACCCTAATGCTACCATCTGTCTTTTTATACTTCACTCTTTTTGTTAAATTTATATGTTTAGAATATTAATCTAGGTTTATAAATGTTTAATTATTCATTCTTACTGCTATATAAAACCCATACATGCACAACGTATTTCTATTTTTATTTTTGTGTAAATGCAAGATGTTTCTAATTCTTCTCCATTGCAACCACAGTATAGTGAAATTGTGTGAATTTTCTTATGCGAACGCAACATTTTAAAAATTGTATGCCTCTAGTAGAATCACCAGGTCCCAGGATATATATATCTTTAATTTTGTTAACTATTGCTGAATATCTTTCTAAAGTGATTGTAACAAATTGTATTTCACCAGCAAAAATACAAGTTCCCTATTCCCCATATTCTCTTATTCTTGCTCACAGTATATACTACAAAAGTGTTAAAATATATAATTTTCCAAAGCTTGAAAAAATATTTTTTTTT
>NW_012104809.1:6924297-6991789 GCF_000951045.1 Mandrillus leucophaeus | reverse complement strand
TATTTTGTCATAATAAAATGTTAATATTAGAATTTTATTAATCTTCTATTTGTTCACTTACTGAATAAATTCCTTTCTATATATAGTGTATACATGTCTATTTCTATATTTTTCATTTAATATATTGACATTGTATTTCACTTTTGTGTCTTTTATATTTAAGAAAATCTTGATGCATACTGTGAGATAAAAAACTAATTTCATACTTTCTGAATGTGATAAATTAATTATTCCCAAAGGAATTTATTATACAGTTGAGATTTTTCTGACTGACTTACAATGCTGACTCTGTCACAAATGTTTATGCATATGTGGTCTTTTTCTGCCAAACTGTCTATTCCTGTGCCAATAACACTGCGTTGTAATTGTGCTATCCAGAGTTTGATCAAGAAAGCAGAACCCACGCCAGAGTTCAATGTAGGGAATATAATATGAGAACTATTTATAAGGAGACAGAATAGGAAGAGCAAGCGGGATGGTGAGGCAACCCAGAACCAGCAACAGCAGAAAGGTTCTACCTCCTCTAGGACTAGACAGAGACACAGAAGTGTTGGTGTTTTCGGAGTCCTGTAGCGATTAACGCAGGAGCTATTTGGCCTGGATGTAGCTGGAACACTGGAGGAGATGCAGCCACTGCCAGAGATGCCACCTTAAAGCAGAAAGAATGGAGTAGAAGTAATACTTTTTTTTCCCTGACTGCTACTCTTCATTCTTCTAGAGTACTAGCCACTTGATTGAAGCCAGTAAATAAGGTAAAATTATTAAAAATATCAATATTTGTTTTTCCATTATGATTTGTGGATCATTCTTTTCTATATCATGCATTTTAATGCTTATTTTGTTTATCATCTTTGGTTCTTTTTGTTGGAGATTAGAAAGTTATGAAGTCACTTGGTCACAAATTTTCATGCAAATTAAAGACACTACTTATAACCCTCACACCAGCATTTCAAAGCAGGTATGAGATGGTGAAGAAGGTGGCTAACATAAGATTTGAATGTAAGTTTGACTTCGAAAATCATGCTCCTTCTACTTCATCTCCAAAAGTGGTGGCAGGAAATTTATTTTCACCTCCTCCCCTGTGTATTTTGTGAAGTTGGTAAAGTGCAGCAAATGTGTCAAATAGAAGGAAAGCCATCATGAGAATTTGTGGTCAAAAGACAAAGGATCCAAGTTGAAACGGGAGAATCTAGGTGATAGCTCGTTGTTGGAGAATGGTTATCACTATCAGTGCTTTTTATTGGGGGAATTGGACATTGATGAATAGTGATCATGGATATGTAGTGTTACTATTACTTCTTACTACAGAAAAAAAAAAGAATCCTAAAGAGTAAACTTTGAGGTATTGTCATTAACTGAAGAGCTTCTTTAATGCATGGTAGGAGGTACTTGCAAAGTTGTTTTGACCATTAGCTCAACCAAGAAGATGGTACATGTTTATTTATATGACAGTATGTAGCATAGAAGCTTTATTTTTATAAATAACTGGCAAACAATGCAGAACTTGAACTTGGGGTTCTAAAAGCAATTCTAGACAATATATTCTATAAATAACAGCAACATGATTAAAATATGTAGTCTTTTGAAGTAATCATTTTAAAAATTGAAACAATTTTAGTAATAGAAATTCTCTCATATTTGTTTAAAAGTTATGTATTAGTTTGTCATAATTTGTTCAACATATGCTCACATTTCTAAAATTTTGAACTTTTTAATTTTTTTCAAAATGAGACTGGGACAGTGAGAGACAACAGCCACATGCAGCAACTGTGACTGATCTTCATCCATAATTTCTCATTATTCCAAGAGAAAAGCCACCATTGAAATGCACAATTTCTGTGTTTAAAATATTTCATTTTACCGCAAACTAAATGTCATTCTCAGTCTCTCTTTTAGTCTGCCAAGGCACATTGCATCAAGTACAAGATTATATTTTAAAGCCAGAAAGCATATTTTTTTCACTGTAGAGACTGGATAATCAATTGCTTACAAAACATACAGTGAAGCCATGTGAGTTTCCCTTTTTGTCCTTCTATAATGCCAAATTACCCTAGGGAAGGTTGAAATATATCTAATATTAATCCAGAAATATGTATATGCTAGTGTGGCAGTACAGATCATCTTTCCTATTTAAATTTCCCTGCTCTCTTCCAGATTAATGGTGCACCAATTGGCATACTGCTCTTTCTATTATTACCATGACATTCAATTTTGCCAGTGAGTTCCTAGATGAATGAAGTAGGTTATCTACGCTAATGAATGATAGTAAAATGCTCTTAAATGTTAAATCACATTCCTGATGTATTTAACACAAGTCCTTTCCAAGGTGTTCTTTGAGAGTTTTCTCTCCCCTAGCTATCATCTCTATTGCCCTAAATTAATGCATTTGGCATTTCTGTATTGGAATGCTAATTTATCCAGTGAGCAAGTTGAAAGTGATAGCAAATATGTGTTCTTCTGATTATTCTTAAGAAAATATTGAGAAACCAGGAGATAAATCTTTCTTCTCATTCATCTTTTCCCCCTCCCTCACAGTCTTTCCTTAATCTCTATTCTCATTTTTTCTTTATTTTCTATACATTTTTGTCTTCAGCCAGTCAATAAATGAATTTCTTTATTATTATTATACTTTTAAGTTCTAGGGTACATGTGCACAACATGCAGGTTTGTTACATATATTTACATGTGTCATGCTGGTGTGCTGCACCCGTTAACTCATCATTTACATTAGGTATATATCCTAATGCTATCCCTCCTCTCCTGCCCCCACCCCATGACAGGCCCTAGTGTGTGATGTTCCCCACCCTGTGTCCAAGTGTTCTCATTGTTCAATTCCCACCTATGAGTGAGAACATGCGGTGTTTGATTTTCTGTCCTTGAGATAGTTTGCTCAGAGTGATGGTTTCCAGCTTCATCCATGTCCCTACAAAGGACATGAACAAACGTAACTTTTTAAAAAATGTTGGGAGATACATCAGTTATCTGTTCCTATGTAACAAGTCAACCAAATTTAGTGGCTCAAAGGAACAATAATCCATCTGCCTCATAATTTTGCAGGTCAGCACTGGTCTGGACTCATATTACTGATTCTTTTCATCTGGGTTAGGCTCAGCTGGGATTATTTATGTTTATGCAGTCAGTTGCCAGGTTGGCTGGAGGTTTGCTGGTCCCAGGTGACCTCACCTCATATGCCTGGTTGCTGGACACCCGTCATCCTGGAAGATGAAAATTACTGGTCCACTTCTTTGTTTTCATTCATCATGCTAGCCTAGGCTAGTTCTCAGGGTACTTTCAGAGTTCACAGAGCAACAAGAGAAGCCAAGTTCCAATGTGCAAGCACTTTAACAAGTCTATTCTTGCTCCACGTTTGCTGTTGCCCATTGGCCAAAGCAAATTACATGATAAATTTCTAATTAAAAATCATTGCTGCAAAATCTTCCACAACAGCTTATGTTGCTAGTTATCTCTGCTGTTACTAAAAACATAATTAATATAATAGGCGGCAGCAAAAAGTCAAGCACATATGTACACCGTGTAAATTTAGAGAATAATTACCAGTTTTGAAATAACTGCTATGTCTATGGAATTTTCATACATCAGCTTATTTAATATTATAAAACTCCTGTGAGATAGAATATATTGTGTTGCTTGCTATACCAATGAAGAAACTAAAGTTGAGGTTACCTTTCACATTACTACCGACAGGATGAGTTGCAGAGCCAGGATCTTGACAGACTATGCACTGTACCCAAAGTTGTTTTGTTTATCTTTTGTAGCATGCTTACCATATTAATAAGACCCTTTCAATTACACAGAATATTCAGTATTCATTGACACTGTAGAGAAACCATCCTGCAAACCACATGCCTACAACAAACAGTGCTTAGCTCCTGTATGGTTTTCAACGACTTAAGAACTGTCTTAAGCTCTCAAAGCTGCCTCAGGGACAAGCTGACTAAGTATCTGGGTCCATATTTTGTTGCTGTACCAGAATACCTGAGACTAGGTAATTGATAAAGAAAATAAGTTTATTGAGCTTACCATTCTGCAGGCTGGGAAGTTCAAGATGGAGTGTCCGAATCTGAGAACTGCTGGTGAAGGCCTCATGCTGCCTTAAACCAAAGTACAGAAACACAAGGGAACCTGGGAATGTAGGAAAACAAAAAATAAATAAATAAATAAATAAGAGAGGCAGCCTTAATTTATTAAAAATAATGTCTCTCCTAGTAACTAAATCAATCCCTCGAGAGTGAGAATTTACTCCTACAAGAAAAGTAGGCATTAATCTCTCTTACCAACCTAATCACCTCAGAAACACAAACTCCCAATATCACCAAAATGAGAACCAACTCTTCACTTAAATTTTGATGGAATAAACCATATTAAAACAATAGGGCAGATAAGGAACTAAATTAAAGCAACAATTATCAATTAAACAATTGCTGAAAAATGTATAAACTTAGGAGTTTTCTTACTGCTCTTAAATTATTGACTCCAGACTTTCTCTTCCCTCAGTCTTAGATGAATATTCAAACCTTGACTAAAGTTATCTGATGAGGTGAGTTTCCTTTCTCTTGAATCTACACAAAAGCCTGTCTTATCTGCTGATATTTCTTAAATTCCTGCTGCTTTTTTAAATAATGTCTTAGCTGTAGCCTTGCCAGAAATCTTACTGTTTAAAGCTCTCTTCTCATCACCTAATTCTTTTCAGACACCACCATACAATGTCAGTACCTTCAGATGCCTCAAATCTTTCCTGACCATCCACATTAATCATAAATGCACCAAACTAAGGTTAATTGAACTCTGATTTTTCCAGCTTGCTTTTTGATTTCTGGAGCAGAGCATTTCCAAATACTCATTATTTTTCTATGGAAATCTAAATATTATCATTTAAAAATTACTTATTTACTTACTAGGTAAAAAAAGATGATATTAAAACAAAGCATGAAAACAGAAGAAAGTAAAAATGAAGAAAAAAAAAAAGCAAGGAAAAAACAAATTCCTCAAGATTATTACTATTAATCTCCAGGAGAAATTTATGGTAAACATTAATTACTCTCAACTATTTACCTGGCAATGTGTAAGCAATAAATATAAGTAAGACAATTCCTACCCTCAAGGAATTCATACTTCAGTTGGTAAAAGCAAGAATGCAGTATTGTATGAAAAGACAAAGCACTAAACATGTATATAAGACCGAATTGTCATTAACAAGGAAATGACTAACTTTTTTAGAGTTATTTGGGAGAATCAAATGAAAGTGACTTCTAATTCAAATATGAATGTACATTTTAATTGGAAAAATGGGAATGAGGAAATATATTAGAGCATACATAAAATCAGAGGAAAGAATATGATTTCAAAAATTGCTAATAGTTCAGATATAAAGCTGAAGAATTAGCTTATTTTACGTCATTATATATTTTATTAAGACCAAAGTTAAATAAATTTTTAAAGTTATTTCCTTCTCCCTACTGCCTATGAATACAGTGTAACAACTGATGAATTGGTGAGTATTTTATAAACTAAATTTCTCTTCTTTTGTTAAAAGCAATATATATATATGAAACATACATATGTATATATACACAATGTAAATATATGTATATTATATATGCATGTATACATATATATTTTATAGTGACAGTAATTACAGTTTTAAATTTTGAATTAAAGTAATTTTAAAGTTTTTTGAACTATTAATGAAATCTTTAATATTTCTAACAATAGAAAAATAAACCCTGTTCAATTCAGTTTTATGTTTTTGCACATATTCCAACTCATTCTTTTGGAAGTAAGGGCAGGATTTATCTATTCATACTGTTACAAGCATAATATGTAAACTGTCAAACTATTTATTTTAACGGTGATATTGAGGCCAAAAAAGAACAACCTAGAACTAAAAACAAGTTCTTAGTGACACAACATTTTAGACCAAAATGGATGAAGCTGGAAACTATCACTGTCAGAAAACTAGCACAAGAACAAAAAAACAAACACCGCATGTTCTCACTCATAAGTGGGAGTTGAACAATGAGAACACACGGATGCATGGAGGAGAACATCACACACTGGGGCTTGTTGGGGACGGTGGGGGTCTAGGGGAGGGATACTATTAGGAGAAACATCTAATGTAGATGACGGGTTGGTGGGTGCAGCAAACCACCATGGCATGTGTATACCTATGTAACAAATCTGCACATTCTGCACATGTACCCCAGAACTTAAAGTATCATTTTAAAAAAGAAAAAAAAAAAAAATTTGTATGGACTGAACTCTAACTACGCTCATGTTTTGGACTTAAAAGTTAGGATGATTGCAAACTTAGGTTTTCCCCATGGTAAATAGATAGTTAATAGTGCCAATTAATTTTATTTTGGGTCACACTTGCTCCCACGAAAAGCAGTGTCTTTTTTTTACCTGATAGTATTCCAGTGCATTAAAGTATAATTTTAAAACAAGTTAAAACATTATTTTCAGACAATATAAAAATGAACATATGTTGAAGACACTGTTTAGCTAAGTAATTGATGATGCCAGTAAGATGTTAAAACCAGTTTAAAGATAATTCAGTATGGCAGAAACCATTTGTATTACTTCAACAACAACAATAAAAAATGCCTCACCATTTTTTTTTTTCCCTGCAAGTTAAGTTTTATCTCTATGGAGTTCCAAAGTAGAGCAAACCAATATAAAACACACAAGCTCCTACAGCATCAGACATACCCTAAGGACCTACTTGATGATGTACAGCATTTCATAGAAATGGCTCCTAGTAATGTTTTTGGCCATTTTATTATTTTACAATTGTCTCAAAAAAGTTTTTAAAGACATGCTTTTATATTTTTGAGACAATTGTATTTTAATATTTTTTAAATGGCATTGATTGTGGTCTCCTAGCATGACAAAATAACTCGTATTTTTCAGGGGTAATTTTTTTTTCTACAAGGCAAAGGAAAACCTTGGAATTCATTCGTTGTCTTGATTGAAATAAATATCAGAAAGACATCTAACAAAAAATTACTCTGTATGTATTAGAATTAGACATCAGAAAAGATGATGAAAAATATATATAATAAGTTAGTAAGTACCAGTGGCATCAATATATTGCATTTGCTGACAACTTCAAGAGATCTGAAAAAATTGCAAAAAAAAAAAATCTTTTTTTCCTCCATTATGATACGTAAGTAATTTAGCATCTAGAGAAAATATGGCTTTAACAAACTTGCATACATTTAACAATCCTCACTCCTGATATAACCAAACACATCATTGATGGCAGAAAAGTCAATGTCACTATTTAGAAGCAATTCAATCATTTCAAGTTAAAACTCACTCTTTGTGGGTGGTATAGATAAGAAATTTCCTGTAGAATAATCTATTTTCCTAGCAGGTTTGCCTTCTCCCTTGCTTTCCTACACATGCTGTTATCTATTTTTGCTGGCCTCTGTTGAGGTGTTGCTTCTCCTGCACAGAGCTGGACAATGGTCTCTGATGCTTTCTTATCTCTTATACTGGTGGCCCTGTTCCTCTCTCAGGCGTCAGTCTGTACACCCTGTGGTCAGTCTGCTCCAAGCTCAAGCTAGTTCTCTTCCAGCTTTTCTTCTCTCAGCCACTTCTGAAACCCTCTCGAGTAGGCTTGAATAACCCTGGCTACTTTCCTTGTGGCAGATTAGGGAACAGACCTCTGTGAAGGTTCCTTTTGGTGTGATACCATAGATACTTCCTTTAGCACTAGCTACATGGGTACCAGGAGGAATACAGAGATTCCCTACAAAGATCATAGCTGTCCAAGATTCACTTCAGACAAAGCAATTAGGAAACCCACCCTCACCCAGATTTGGATCAAATATGCTGTGTTGGGCCCCTTCTCAGAATTTTACCTGTATCAAAACTTTGACATACCTGTTTGAAATTTCATTTATCCAAGTTGGTCCAATTTTGTATTCTTCCCTTATAGAGTGAAACTACAGATTCTTGATTTCTCAAATTCTTGCAAATTGATCTGCTATCTATGACATAGGATAAGGTGCGTATGCTATAAATGCTCTAGTTTTTATCTTTTAGATGCAAAGCCACGTTTTAAAAATTCCAAATATAAGACTTTCATTCACTCAAGTGCCTGGGCCTGAGAAGCACTTTGCTTTGCAAACTACTGCGTTTGTTAAATATTTAGTAAGTCTACTTAAGGGCTCCAAAACTAGTTATTTCGCTATTATTTCTTTAGCATTCCTATTCTGAAGACAGGTAATAGAAAATTTTAAACAGCTCTTAGACTTGTGTTAAAATATGTCAAAATACTTATTTACTGTAGGGTGAAAAATCTATTGGTAGAGTTACTCGAAATCAGTATGTCAAAATAACTCATATATTCCTGCATTTATTTGTTCTATTAAACTACATAGAACAAAGGAAGATAGTAGGATATTTTTATAAATATTGTTAGCATTCTGGTGTAATATCTGTAATAACCAGTTTCATTCTTTACCTTTCCGATGTTGTCATCATCTAGAACAAAATTAGAGTGTATTTAGCTGTTTCATACAAAATGTTTCACTACTCATAATGCCACGTCAGGAAGTTGGGACTTCCTTGACTTCTCTTGGGTTGTCAAAGAAAAGATCAAAATATAGGAAAGTAATACCAGCTCATTTGTATTTAACACATACTTTTGTATTTGCATAATCAAAAACAGCTCAATAGCTCTCTAAAGAATATAAAACTTCTCAGAGTCCACAGAAGGTGGACTCTGTATTCAATTGATCCCTCCTACGCTCAATGACTTACTTTTTCTAAGTATACTCTTCTAACTGTAGTTGTTGTTGTAACTTAAAACTTATACCATATATATCCACACAGCACATTCTTTTTACATGTGTTCAAATGTATTAAAAGCATATTTTGGGGGGCAATGAGATCTACCTGGGAAATCTGAAGACTGAGCTTTCTGACTACATAGTAGAATAAAATGAGATCTATGTCCCCTTTTAAGGCTTCCCAGTGTCTGAGGACTCAAAGTAGGTGGAATCTAACTTTTCCAAATTGTGACATTCTGAAACTGACAATGCGCACTAATAACCATTATGCTGGGATACCACACATAAACCCAAATTTTCCCAGGCAAACTGGGCCACACTACCTAACTCAGTTAAAAGGTCAATTCTAGGAAATATTTGTCTCAACTTGGAAATAAAAAAATAAGCCCGCTACACTGATATATGTATATATTTACATATAATTTCTGATTCTTATAGTTGATGCCTCTTTGGCTTTCTTATTACAGTTTAGCAAATATCTTTTCTTTCCACCCACCCTCCTTGACTCTACCCCTCCATTTTTCTCTCTCTTTCTTGTGAAATTTCTCCTAACTTTATGCTCTACCATATTCTTTTCAGTCTCATCCCTTGGCCTTTTCATAGACATCTCTATTGTTAGACATTTTCTTTTTTCATGGCTAACACCCATTTATTATTCAATATTCACATGAATATGTCTTGCTTAGGGAAATTTTTTTTCAGGAAGCTTCAGATAATAATGGAGCCTATTATATTATCCCATAACACTTAGGATTTATTCTTTTGGAATATTTATATTTTTGATGTTTTTTAAAATTTCATGTATTAGAAAACAAGTATATGTATACATTCAATAAAATCTTTAAAAAATAATGTCACTTGTTTTTACCATTCACTTTTACATCTCCATGCAAAATAAATATGCATGCTTCCTTTAACTCCATAACCTTCAATCATATATGTTGTTGTTTTGGTTGGAACACCAGTTAGTGCTCAATCCTCTACTTATATGATCATTTTCCACAGAGAAACCAGAAGACATACTATTGTTACCAAGCAAGAGGGGCTCGCCTGCTGATATACTAGAGGCAAATACTATAACGCCAGGAGAAGAAGAGATTTTTATTGCAAGACTTGGGGTGACCGGGGTACAGCTTAAATCTGTCTCCCTGGGCTGGTGTTACGGCAGTAATCTTATTAGAATATATTTAGAGGATAACTTCTGGGATTGCTAGGTGATTGGTGGAAGAAGAGGGGTGGTCTGCAAAGTCGTCCAGCGTGTGCAGTTATCTCTTTGTGCTATCTCATAGATTGCAAGTGTCAGGATCCTTCAGGTGTCACTTTGCCAGCCAGAAACCTCTGTGGCTGGCGGCACCTCTGCTTGAGTTTTGCTCATGCCCACTGGGCTTGTTCTGCCCACTTGGCCCACCAGGCTGCTCTCAGCTCACACTACCAGCTCAGACCTCATGCCGGCCAAGGATAAGCCAGGCACAGAACAGTGAGGGGTGTGTGAGTCAGCAAGTGCGGGGTCTGGCCACTGCACAGCCAGGAATACCAGCTGCTGTGGTGGGGTGGGCAGCTCCAGGTGTCGGCACAGCTGCTGGCTCCATTCAAAGCTACAGCTGGACCAAACATACCGCAAGTGGCATCTGCTGCAGGCATCAGCTTCTGGACGAGGGGAGTGCGGTCGAGCTTGAAAGCTTGGAGATGCCAGGAACCCAGAGCCCCAACGAGGGTGTCACAGCCCCGGCTTGGGGAGCCCCAATGTCTGGGCTTCCAGAAGGGTCACAGTTCTTTTCTCCGTCTTGTTACCCACTTGTTTCAGAGGGCGTGTTTCAGCCCGTTTATGTTACCGTTCTTTCAGTCCCACTGGCCCGCTCCAGCCCACAACTCCTGGGTTGACCCAGCCCCACTACTGCTTCCCATCGTGTGTGGTAGTTGCCTGGTGCCAGCAGAGGGCAGGAGGGCTATAGCATTATAGCAGCTCTGGCTCGGGAATCCCAAGGTCTGGATCCCCAGAAGGGTCACCATTCTTCACTCCCACAGTACGGGAGCTATCACCACCTGCAGCTCTGAGAGCCAGTCGGGAATGTTACAGCTCCTTTTGCTTCTGCCATTCAGTGGATCCCAAGTTCTTGTTCTATGTCCAGGAAGAATGAGGTTATGGGGACAACTGAAGGGTAAGCAAGGTGGAGAGGAGCTTTATAGGGTGACACAACAGTTCTCAGTGGAAAGGAGACTCAAAGTGGGTACCTCCTATCTGTAGGCAGGTCATCTCAAGGAGTCTCTGAGTCTGGCTGAGTCTGGGGTTTGTATGGGCTCAGAAAGGAGAAAGTACATGTTGATTAGTTCGTGGGAGGCTATGGAAGGGCCTGAAAAAAAATCACCATCCAGTTGGCCAAAAGGCATTAAGAAAGTTCTGACTCTGGGTTGCGAACTCTACCTGCAAATGGGAGCCCAGCCCCCAGGCTTAGGCTCTCCCTGACTTGAAGGTGGCATTTCACTGGGGACCCACTCCTTCCCACTCAGGAACCTATCTGCCTCCTGCTACTATCAACATCCCTTCTACGGCACCCAGGCTATCCACATCAAACGGCACCTGCAGTCTTGCATCAAGTCACCTTCAGCCCCCTGGCCTCCTTCCCATGCTTGTCACTGCCCAAAGTCTGGAGGGGACCAAGGCAGCAGGGGGCTGGCATGTCAGCATTGCCCCAAGTGCAAGCACACCCAGCCAGTTTGCAACAGCTCCCGGATTCAGCCACAACTTTGCTCTGCATTGGAGCAGACACTGGGAGTGAGGAGAAGCCAGGGAGCAGGCATTTCCTAGCCTGAAGGGCTAGGGGGGGCTCCTGGGACCACATTCCCCAATAGCACAGGGATGCCCAGTTCTGGAGCCGTGGCTGGATGACTGCAGCTGTTCCTAGGAGCACAGGCTCCAACCTCACCAACTCGGTAGGACACGGGCCTCCCACTGGGATTACCTGTTCCTGGCTCCTTTGGTTCCACGAAGCAGGCAGTCCCAGCTGTGCCTCCCAGCTGCAGCTGGCATCCTCACAGTGACTGAATCACACAGGCCACCATCACCATCACATGTGAAAATTCAGGGATAATTAGGATGAAACATGGGGGAAATTTGAGTTGTGGCGTCAGTAAGCTTGTTCTGTGCAAACTCTGCCTGGCCCTATTAGTTCCAACCCATTTCAGCCAGTTCTTAATCTTACCAAAGGAGAAAATATCAGTGTTTCATCCAGTTGTTTATATACTTATCTGTTATCTTGCAAACTCAAGAATGTTCGTTAGCCATAGATTTCAATTTTGTGTATGTATGTGTTTGTTTGTGTATATACACGTACACATTTAGAGTTAGAGTATCACACTGTCACCCAGGCTGGAGTGCAGTGGTTTGACCATAGATCACTGTAGCCTCTAACTTCTAGATTCAAGTGATCCTCTCACCTCAGCCTCCCAAGTCACTGGGACTATCGACACTATATTTTTCTATAGATACAGGGTCTTATTGTGTTGACACAACTGGTCTCAACTCCTGGCTTCCAGAGGTATTCCCGCGTCAGCTTTATTTTATTGTTTTTATTGGAACACCATTTATTAGTCAAATACTGTACTTACATAACCATTCTTCACAGATACCCTAGAAGACATACTAACTTTATATATTCTTATATTTAATATTTTGTTTTTCTTGGAAAAATGCATTGTCTTTGTTGTTGTGAAATCCTAAATTCTCTATCTTACAAATTCATTCCTAAAGTCACTGTCACAAGGTTATGTCTCTCCTCAATAAATTTTAAAATATCAGTTATTCATTATTTATCCTTATGTGTTTCCTTTAGAGGATAATTTATTCTAAAGCTTCTTTCTCCCATGCCATAGGCTCTCACATACTGCTCGCCCAGTTACACATCTCATGTTTTACCATTTTTGTTTTATTCTCTTGTTTAGGGAAGTAAATCCTCTATGAAAATTATAACAAACATAGAATGAGAGTCAGAAGAACAGTGGTCATGCATGGCATATGGGCATTTATATTTTGTATATGAACATTTTGTTGGAAATCATTCTTTTTTGCAGATACGATCAGAATGTCTCCTAGTTTCTGGATGCTGAATCAGTAGATGCTATAGTGATTTTCAATTATTTCAGGGTGAATTTCTTTACACATGTGTCTCTCTCAGTACTGTCTCTACTCCTCCAACTCCCATTCTCAGAAAACTTTTAGAATCTTCTTTGTTATTTCCATATTCTGAAATTTCATGATTATCATCTTTGCTGTGGTCATATATTATGCATTCACTTGGCATTTAGTAGTGCATTGCAATCTAACCATTTCTCTTTTATTTCTGTGAATTTTAAAAAATTAACCTTTGATAATATTCCCTTTTTGTTTCTTTAATTTTGTGTAATTATTTAATCAAATATTTTTTTTTCTGATCTTAGCTCTATTTTATTGTATTTTTCAACTGTTATTTTTTTCACTTTTCTATTCATGAAGTTTCTCAAACTTTATCTTCTATTTATTCTATATATCGGTTAAAGATAGAAGTTGCTGTATGTAATCTAATATTCCAGAATACATGTGGCTTAAGCAAAACAGAATTTATGTAATTCTAACAAAATTTAACTAAGAAGTTAAGGAGTCCAGGACGGATATGGAAGTTTCATTATGACATCAAGGACCTGCAGTGCCATATTTCATATTTCTATTTAATTCTTAGTGAATGGCTTCTCTTTATTCACATGGGCACACTTGTCTACATAACACTGGAAAACGTTCTTTTTAATTCTAATTGCAGTATAAATTGAGTTCTGTTGCCCAGGAGAAAGTGTAAACAACAGTTTCTACTAAAGAGTATAATGTTGTTCTCAAGATGTCTTGTTTCATAGCATTATGCATTATCATAAACATAATAGCCTCATTTAACTGGGAAGACTCTGAGTATGTGAATAATATGTTTTTAAAACCTTTTTTTCATGGACTATCATTGTATCCTCCAACTTCCATTTAATCTTAACTGTTTCAGTCTCAGTTTTTCATGTTCTCAGCTATTAAGTTAAACTAAACTATGTTGCTCACTTATATTTAAGTGTAGGACAGACGAAGAAAAGGCAATTAGAATCTATAACTCTAATGCGGAAAAAGAATTTTTGAAATGGTGAACTCCAATATATGATTATTTCCTGTGTGAGCTTTGGAGGGAAACTACAGCTACTGGAAATATTAGATTTTTGCTCTTCTTTTTGTGCTCCTCAACTTCTCGAAAAGGAATAATGTAATCTATAGACTAGCAGATATAAACATCACCCTCAGATTTTTATTTTATTTTATTTTAGACAGGGTCTTGCTGTGTTGTCCAGGCTAGTCTTTAACTCCTGAGCTCAAGCGATCCGCCTGCCCTGGTCTCTCAAAATGCTGGAATTACAGGCTGAACCACTGTGCTTGGTCTCAGATTTTATTTATTTATTTGTTTAGTATTTGTATTTTTTAAAACGAGACAGAGTCCTGATCTGCCATCCAGGCTGAAGTGCAGTGGAATAATCATGGCTCACTGTAGCCTTGACCTCCCTGGCTCAAGGAATCCTCCTGCCTCAGCCTCCCGAGCAGCTGGATCTACAGATGGACACCACCACACTTTTTTTTTTTTTTTGGTAGAAATGGGGTTTCACCCTGTTGCCCAGGCTAGTCTCAAACTCCCGGGCGCAAGCAATCCTCTCACCTGGGCCTCCCAAAGTGCTGGTGAGAGGTGACAACGTGCTGGTGGCCTTCCATTGCTCTCCCGCCTGGGGTTCCTCTCTGGCCACGCTTAAGGAGCCCTTCAGCCCGCCGCTGCACTGTGGCAGCTCCTCTCTGGGTTGGCCCAGGCCTGAGCTGGCTTGCTCTGCTTGTGAGGACGAGTAGAGGCAGAGGCGCGGGCGGGAACTGGGGCTGAACGGCCCTCGCGGGACAGCGCGAGTTCCGGGTGGGCGTGCACTGGGCGGGCCCTGCTCTCCAAGCCGCCTACCGGCGCGGGCCGGGGCAGGAAAGGGCTTAGCACCGGGGCCTGCAGCTGCAGAGGATTCGCTGAGTCCCCCAGCAGTGTAGGACCGCCGACGCTGCGTTCCAATTCTCGCAGGGCCTCAGCTGCCTCCACGGGTGAGAGCTCAAGATCCCTGCTCCCGTCCCCCGGCGCCCCACCGTGGGCTTCTGCAGGGCCCAAGCCTCCCTGACAAGGGTCGCTCCCTGCTCCGCGGCGCCTGGTCCCATCGACCGCCCAAGGGCTGAGGAGTGCGGGCCCGCGGCGGGACTGGCGGGCAGCTCCCCCTGCCGCCCTGGTGCAGGATCCACTGGGTGAAGACAGCTGGGCTCGTGGGTCTAGTGGGGACTTGGAGAACCTTTATGTCTGGCTAAAGGATTGTGGATGCACCAGTCAGTACTCTGTGTCTAGTTCAAAGTTTGTAAATACACCAATCAGTACTCTGTAGCTAGCTAACCTAGTGAGGACTTGGAGAACTTTTCTAACACTCTGTGTCTAGCTAAAGGATTATAATCGCACCAATCAGCACTCTATAAAAATGGACCAGTCAGCTCTCTGTAAAATGAACCAATCAGCAGGATATGGGTGGGGTCAGATAAGTGAATAAAAGCAGGCTGCGAGAGCCAGCAGTGGAAACTTGCTGGCGTCACATTCCAGATAGTAGGAGTTCTGTGCTTTTGCCCTCTGCGATAAATCTTGCTGCTGCTCATTCTTTGGGTGCCAGTGCCTTTATGAGCTGTAACACTCACCTGGAAGGTATGCAGCTTCACTCCTGAAGCCAGCCAGACCATGAACCCACCAGAAGAAAGAAACTGCGGACACATCTGAAAATCTGAAGGAACAGACTCCGGATACACCTTCTTTGAGAACTGTAACGCTCACCGCGAGGGTCCGCGGCTTCATTCTTCAAGTCAGTGAGACCAAGATCCCACCAGTTCCAGACACATTGAGATTAAAGGTATGAGCCACCACCATCAGCCCAACCCCAGACTTAAATGAGGAAAGAAGGGTGAATGTTCACCATGTAAGTATGACTTAAATTCTTTATTCTGATTACAGCAGCCCAGCCCTCTACTCAGGTATTTGATTCCAGTCAGCAATCTTCACTTGCTTGTGGAAGGTGCCTGCTCTCTAATTATATGGCATGGTAAAGAGAACTTCAGGAACCCATTTCTAATGATGCATTTTAATCAATAATGTCACATGATCAAGGATATAAACAGAGAATGGATAAATTGGAGATAACAGAGAAAAAGGGTGTTTACCAAATGATTACCATGACCCAGTTGTCAAGTGTTAAAGGCTTGTAGTCAAGGTGAGAATAAAGATAATTTTTTCCACTCTTTTTCACATAGATGGTGAAGCAAGGATCCACATAGAAGCAGTTTGTTATTAGAATTCCAATACGTACAGTAAAATATTTAATTATGAAGAATATAAAGACAATTGACAATCACTAAATTGCTCTTTGTTTCCTAAAACTTTCCAATGTATTTGCTGTCCACAACAGCCATTCACCCTCTGGATTTACTCGTTAAAATATACAGTTTGCCAGTATGCACACTGAATTTGACAACGTAGACAACTGTAAAAGAGTATTCAATTTCAAAAAAGCCCAGGCTCACGCCTATAATCCCAGCACTTTGGGAGATTGAGGTGGGCGGATCACGAGGTGAGGAGATCGAGACCATCCTTTAACACGGTGAAATCCTGTCTCTACTAAAAATATAAAAAATTAGCCGGGCGTGGTGGCAGTCGGCCGTAATCCCAGCCACTCGGGAGGCTGAGGCAGGAGAATGGCGTGAACCTGGGAGGCAGAGCTTACAGGGAGCCGAGATCGGGCAACTGCACTCCAACCTGGGTGAGCGAGGTTCTGTCTCAAAAAAAAAAAAAAAAAAAAAAAAGTACTATCCCAAAATAATCCTGTAATTTATTTTGTACATATTCATTAGGACAGATAACATTTTAGCAGAGCTTCAGCTAGGGATTTTAAACAGCTAGGGATTTTAAATATTAATAATTTTAATTATTAGAAGTTAAACAGCATCTAACAGGTAATTTTTTTTTAGTAAAAAAGTAAAACTAAAAAGCAATAAAATGAGATTTTAAAATTGTTTTCTATCATTTGATCTGAATGACAAACCTTAACTCTTTTCCGTTCTGCAAAAAGGAAAGCTAATATTAAACACTGTAGATACTTTTGGAAGAAAATTGCTAATTTTATTGGTAATTATCACACATGAAGGTAATGCTGTCTAATCTCATGTAATTATATTTCATGCTTCATAGAAAAATTTAATCACTACAAAAGTAAAAGAAAAACTATCTCCTCAGAAAGCACTTCGGGAAACCTAGGTATCACAGTAGATGCATTTATCTTTGTTAAGACATTCGCGGTTCAGAAATTTCAATGCTGTGGTCACATAATCACTTATTTAATATGTTATTTCAAGGAGAATATATTACCAGATTAAATGTCTACTAAATATGATGTTGCATTAGAATAACATTTAATACTGTCTCTGCCCATGAATAACACTTCTTCATTAAAATTTTTATTATTTCTTTTTCTTCTGATTGTGATGAGATACATTTTTGGATGCCCTACTCTTTAAAACCCTTGACCAACAGAAAGAGAAATATTTCCTCATTTTGTTTTAACTTTTTTTTAGTGTTGTTAGAAAATAAAAAAGAATATTAAATATATCCTTGAAAACATCATGTTAAGTAAAATAAGCCATACACAAATTGATAAGCATTACATACTCATACTAGTATGAAATATCTGGAGTAGGCAAAATTATAGATACAGTTGATTAAATGTGACAATGGGCTGGAGTAAAGGGTAAATGGGGAATTATTGCCTAATGGGTACAGTGTTTCTGCTTGGGTTCTGGGAAAGTTTTGAGATAGAGATGATGGTTTTACAACACTTTGAATGTAATTAATGCCACTGAATTGTACATGTAAAAATAGCTAAAATGACATTTTATGTTATATATATTTCACTAAAAATAAAAATAAAATAATTTAAGTAAGTACATAGGAAGTGCCATTAGTGGTGAAACAAATCACATATTTTTTAAATGCTCTACAAAACAGAAGGGAAAAACTGCCGTTGAAAAAAGGAATAGTGTATATTGCCAGGAACAAAAATTAAGTGCTTTTTTGTTGAGATACCCATGATATAGGGGTTAAAATCACTGTGTAACTGTCTCAAACATGGATTACCCTCAATTTTTGTAGTGATAAATACTTTAAAGTTTTATACTCCTAATTATTTGGTAGTATATCTATGTTTTAAATGGTGTTTGGTAGCCTTCAACTGCTTAATGAATTTTTAGGCATAGTATAAGTCACTGGAAAATTAGCAAAAGAAAAAATAATATATTCTATATAATATAATCATTTATAAAATCCCAATGTCATTAACTGATCCATCATGTGTCTCCAGATTCTAATGCCATGGAATGTTGCTCTGACAACCTATGAAAATATTTATTTTAGTTCATGCACATAGTCAACAGTCAGTACATATTTGTTGAAAACAAATACCTCATGTTCTCACTTATAAATAAGAGCTAAACATAGAGTACACGTGAACATAAAAATGGGAACCATAGATACTTGTGGCTACTAGAGGGGAAAGAAAGGGAGGGGGCAAGGGTTGAAAAACTACCCATGAGTGCGATCCTCACTACCTGGGTGAGTGGATCAATCACACTCGAAACCTCAACATCGCAAAGTATAACCATGTAACAAACCTGCCCTCGTACTTTCTCAACCTAAAATAAATGTTGAAGTAAAAAAAAATAGCACTTAAAAGAGAAATACTCATCCAAACATCATGTCTTAGAGCAACGTGTATGTTGTGTTCTAGAACTAAAAAAAAAAAAAGCCTTCAGTTTTTCACTAACTCAGGCATTTCATAAGAGACAATTGAGAGATAGTAAACTTAACACTTTTAGCTAAATATGGACAGGTTTCCCATGGTAAATGATTACTGATAAAATTTGAGCCAATCATTTTGTGAGCCTGACTTTTATATATAAACTAAAATAGAAAAATAATAGCTATAGTATTCTTAGTCAATCATGATAAACAGATCCACTTTAATATTTTCCAGGTAGTAAAGAAAATTATGTTCAGTAATATTTAATAGGAAATTATTGTCATTTCCAGTATTCCCTACTTTATGTTGGAAGTTATGACAATGAAAACAGAACGAGAGAGACAGAGAGAGAGAGAGAGAGAAGAGAAGGAAAAAGAAAGAAAGGAAATAAAAATGATCGGTGGGTAGATTGAGAGAACTCTCTTTTATCTCTTCTGCTGTGCTGACAAAGAAGTCCTCACGCTGAGATGAATAAGACATTAGAGGAAAGCAGCCTGGGTTATTGAGCCATATAAGAAAGAACAATTACTTTAAAGAGTATCTAGAACTGCTGCAGTGGTGACCATTAATTAAGTGTATACATGCAGACACTCACATATATGTATATGGTAGTGCATGTGAATGAAGCCACTGATTGAGAGTTGGCACTATTTATTCCTGTCCCAAAATCTACCTTAACCCAACTGGCCCATAAAAAAAGCTTAGATTTTTTTTTCCTAATTTAAGTTCTTTTAAAAAACAATTCATGTATCTATCAAATTATGACAAAAGTCTTGCGTTTTAGTCAAGTCTCCTAGACTGTTTTGTGCTCACATAGTGCCAAAAGAATGAATTTTGAAAATGGAAGCAAATATAAATGGTCTTTATCAAATTTATATAGGAATTTAATGGATCATTTTCAAAGAACTTCCTAATACATTGGGTCACATAGACATTTTCATCCAGTGAACATAGATATCTAAAGGATTTCTGAGACCTCTTTCTCATACAGAGGCTGATATGTAGACACAAGCCCTGGGTTTATTTTTTTCTCACGTTTCTTTTTGGGCAGTGCTGCATTGCTGAACATTGTCATTCACATTCCTAGGTGACAATTCTACTGGTCCCCTAAGCATATAATTCCAATTTATGAGATTTTAACCTTGTCCTAAATTTCATCCTAATTTTTTATATTCTTAATGTATTGCTAATTTCTACATGCATATGCATGTGTATAAGCATTATTTATGTGCATTCATGTTTATTAAAAGATTTAGATTTTACAAACCATCTAAGACTTTAAGGAAAAAAGCAAAATATAAACATCGTGTATCAAAAACGTGGATACATGCTTGGAACGTTGTCTTAATTTAATGCCTTTTTGTAGTAATATTTAGAAAACTGATTGAGAAATTACCCTGAAAATTTTTAGACAATTGTAAAAGATGAGGAGAGTGTTTAAGAGCAGAAAGAAATTACTAGCCATTGGAAAATTCAATCATTTAGTATTATATCTGCAAGCCAGATGGAAACTTCTAAATCAAAATAATACATAAAAATAATTTAAACAATAAACTATTATTTTTGTGTATGATTATCAGATAAAAATCTATAGAATTACGGCAATTTTCTATAATGATTAGTATTATCAATATTTTAGAATACAGTGAAAAACATCTTTGTATAAAGGTTATATTTTTAAATTGTTAAAGTTTGAAAGTCTCTAAGATTGCTTTTAATAAAATAAGTGATTTTCACCTCTGTATTTCTAAATATATTAATTATTATTTACTAAAAGATCTTGTGAATAAACCACAGAAATAAACAAAACAGAAAATCTATATTTTCTTTAATAACTGTTATAGAACAGTTTTAGATTAACAGCAAATATTGAGTAGAAGGTACAGAGATTTCCATATAAATTACTGCTCCACTCATGCATAACCTCTCCATTTTTAACATCCCCACGAGTGCTACATTTATTACAAATAGTCCTTACAAATGACTATAACTTTTTGCATTTCCAGCAACAAGTGTGAGTTCCTGTTGCTCCACATCGAACCCAACTTGACACACCGTAAATACCCAAAGTCCACAGTCTGCATTAGGGTTCACTGTTGTAACTGCATATTCTACATCATTAGACAAATGTATAATGTCATGTATAAACCATTATAGTATCATACAGACTAGATTTAATGCCCTAAAAATCTTCTGCACTCCATCCACCTGTCACTCTTTCCCCATTAACTGCTGGCTAACCTGTTTTATTTTCTCTATAGGTTTGCCTTTTCCAGTATACTATATAGTTGGAATTATATAGTATATAGCCTTTCCAGATTAGCTTCCTTCTTTTAGTAATACGTACTGAAGTTTCTTTTGTGTCTTCTCATGCCTTTTTAGCACAGAATTATTTTCCATTGTATATAGGTTCCACCGTACCACAGTTTGTTTATCCACTCACCTACTGAAGGACATCTTGGTTGCTTCCAAATTTTGGTGATTATGAATAAATTCACATGAATTATCAACATCTGTATGTAGGTTTTCGTGCAGACATACATTTTCAACTCCTTTGGGTAAACACCAAGGACCATGATTGCTGGATCTTATGGTAAGAATATGTTTAGTTTTGTAAGAAATCCCCAAACTATCTTCCAAAGTGACTGTAACTTTTTGCATTTCCACCAGCGAGTGAGAGTTTCTGTTGCTCCACATCCTCAGCAGCACTTGGTGTTACACTGTTCTAGACTTTGCCTATTCTAGTAAGTGCATAGTAATATTTCAGTTTCATCTGAATCATATCATTTTTTCAGATTTATCTAAGTGCAAAATCGAAGTTGTATTACAGGTATTTTCAAAGACTGAATCATGAGTAACACAAGTCTTGCCAGAGAACTGAACAGAAAACTATGACAAGCATCCACTAGTTAAAATTAGACACTATACCTTGACTTTTCTACCCTCCCCTACTCCCTGCCAACACAGGCACGCAAAAAGATTGCAAGATGGATGAGTTGCGTAACTGTCAACTCAGTAGGTTTACCTCGTGTTGCTGGCCAAGATTTCCACCTTTGTTAGATTCCCTAGTGATGTGCACTCATCAAGTCTTCTGACTTAATATTATAGAGTAATTTTAGAGGAGAGAGTAGAGTAACGAGTATTTCTTTATTAGGTGTCCTCACTGCACTGAGTTTCACACTTACTGAAATTTCCAAAGTTGGTCCTAACAGTAGTTTCTGTTCTATTTCTGGATCTTGATGACTGTAGACCATGAGCCCCACATTCTCTGAAGGATCTGCCCAAAGCATATGTGCTAATCAACTGCTAGTAGGTCGCCAAAGAAATAACTACCCACGCACTTATTTGTTTACTGAGTATTTTTGTCATCTTCATCTTTCTTTTTTCTTGCAGAGTGTAGCTCTTTCTTATTTTTATCATATAATGGTCATTGGTCTTGATACTTGAGTTTAAAATGTGGAAAGAACAAGCCTAAATTATCAATATATTAATTTCCTCATTTCTGTCATAGATATGATAAATCATGAATTTATATGCCAATGTCAACCATAGGTTTCCAAATTCAGGTTGCATTATTCAATCTTCTTGTGTTTTCAGATTTTATCATACCAACAGACAAAGCTAATAAAGCCAGCTAATCATGAAGTTAACTTGCCAAATATTCAATTATAGACAAAGGAAAAAATTCAAAAATATAAGGCTGAAAAAATGACCTAAAATACATGGATCACAGTACATTTATTGGAATAACAGGATATAGAATATGAAAATTATGTAAATTCAAATTTTTCTTTAGTTCATTTGCATTCCTAAGAATACATAACCAATAATTAGATTAAATTTTAAAATGTACTATTTTTAATTTAAATTTCTGTAAGTACAAACACCGCTGAGCTGTTGGTTATAGGTATGGTGTTTTGTATGTGTGTTACAAGCAATTGGAAGAAATTGACTGCTTCCATTGACCTAATTAACTAAATAATAATTACACTTTCAACCCATTAAACATAGAGGAACAAATGATACTTCTTCAGGTATCAGGTGAGTCTCTGGCCTGATGAGCTTATTTGGAGATTTGAATGTGGAATAGAATCATGTCTTAAAACAAAAAGTCAAATCTCAGCCTTCAAAAATAAAATAAAGAAAGAAAAAGGAAAACAATGTAAGAAAAGAATAAAACAAAAGAAAAGTAAATGAATGAACTATTTCTTGTTCTTATAAAGGATGGGTAAAACATAATGCCTGTTACGTATGCTGACAACAACAGAAAAACCTAAAGGCCAGACTTACAAAAGAATTGAGTGCATTTAGAAAGGTACTTGTAACAGAAACCTCTGATTATAGTGAAATGCTTTAGTTTTCAAAGGGCACTCTGCAAACAGAGAAATCTATAATTGCTTTGTAGAGTGGTTAAAACTGCTGAGACAGCTTTGCAAATTCCGTATAAAACTGAACAACACTTTATGGAATGAAATAGTACCGAATTGATTGTTAACTCCAACTGGCTTGGAAACAATACTAAACTTCGGAGAACTGTGATGACCATGGCAAGCCATAAGGGAAATAACTCTCACGATGTGTTTATTTTTCTCACATATAAATCTGTTTGAAATTCGAGAGTATTCTAAATATATATTTTTTGAATTGCAATTAATTTAATTCACTGATTCTCACTTGCTAATGTACATAGAAACCAACTGGAGAGACTGCTACAATTTGGATTTCAAGCCTGTCCCTCCTAGAAATGTTGACTATCGGGCCTCAATGGAACCAAATTTCTGCATTTGTTTCTGAGCACACCATGTAAAGATTAGATTGGACTTTCAGAATCTCTACTAATCAGTGTAATATGTCAGGAAAAAAGAAAGCAAAATTTAAAATAAGTTAGTTGTTTTTCCCTTACATACATGAGCATGAATTGTTATTAGGTTTACATTAGAGGGTGAAATAAATTCATCATGGAAATGGAATGAAGATGATTAATGAAGATCTTAATTTTGGTCCTTCAGTCCTATGTCCATTGCCTTCATAAATCATTATAAAAACATTCAAGAGATAACTATAAATCTGAATCTCACTGTATAATGATACATATCACAAGATAATGTAATAGCAATAGCAAAGGAAATGACATACCATCTTACCTATATACTGAAACATCAGATGTATGTTATATTGTTAGAGGAATTATTTTGGACCAGTTTTATTTTTTGCTGACAAATTTCCAGAACCAACCATAAATAACAAGTAATGTATTTTTTTCTAAGTTGCTTTGGTTGTTTGGGGGCAAACACATTTGCATTTGATATTTTAGGCACTCATATTGTGTATTGCCAAATCTCAGACAACTTCTCAATTACCCTACTCTCTGAGATTTTAGTGAGAAAACCATAAAGCACTATTTTTTTCTATAAACTTGACATAGAAATGCAGAATTGTTATGTTGTCTACCCTCATTTCACTCTCACCCCAAATAATAATTCAGCTAAAAATAATAATGATAATAGTTTATGACTGAGCATTTACTACAGTAACAATCACTGTGCTATGTGAATCAACTTAGTTAAGTCTCATGACAGCCTTTTAAAATAGATACATTCCATATGAGCATAGTACAGATGAAGAAACTGAGTCTTAGATGAGCTCTATTTTCCCAAAGTCACATAGCTCACTACCCATGTACAAAGAGCAATGGGTAATTGGAAGTGAAAAATACATCAGAATATAAGACATGTAGTCCTAACTTGTCTTTCTCTCTCAATTTAAGGAAAGAAAACTTATTCTTAAAGGACCTTATGTTTTAAGGCAGTATTCCTGATGGCAATAGGCTGTAGGGAATACGAAGATTAATAAGCATAGTCTCTTTCTTTAATGAATTCACTGTCTAGTAAAAGAAAAAAAGACAAATCTGAATTCTAAATATAAGGAAAATTAATATGGTGTAGGGGTTTTGAAACAGGAATATCTTATGCTGCTTTTAGGGGGACAGGAAATATTTGACATATTTGCACTTGATATGGCTCTTCCATAATGGAAAATTTCTTATGGAAAATAGGTCTTTCAGTCTAAAGGCACAACTGAGGCAACCTGAAAAGAGACAAGTGCATTTTACCAATCACACAATGAGAGTCAAATGGAATGCTAAAAGCCACCTATTCTCACTATTAGTTCTGTCAGGCTGGTATTATTTTCCTAGGAAATTAAAACTTAGCAAATTAAAATATAAAGAGATTAGATGATTTGCTGAAGGTCACCAACAAATAATTATTACATGGGGGATGGAATCTAAGGAAACTTGACTTCAGCTCTCAGGCTCCTAACAGCAATGTAGCAATGATTCCCACTTGAAAACTTGGTTGATGCGTTTGGGGACCAGCAGAAGAGTGTAATTAACTTGCAATGAGTTTGAAGGGCATAATGTGAAATGAGGCTGAAGAGTGAGATTAGGAACAGATTGTGGATGGCCTGGGATGTCTTACTGCAGAGTTTAGAATTCATTCTATAAGCAATACTCAGTGAGTGTTAAATATGAGGAGAGGAAGTGTAGTGATCAGATGCATGTCTTAAGATAGCTCTGAGGCCGTATGAAATCAGAATAGGAAAATATTTTATGCAGGCTGACAATTGTGGAATGTATTAAAATAGTTTACATGTGAGTTTAAAAATTGCATCAGCAGTAGAGATAAATTTCAAGACACAGGAACTAATTTAAGAGACCTTATAATGACAGGATGAATAGAATCTGGTAATATAGTTTATGTATAGAAAATAGTCAAAGGGTAGTTTATTTCACTAACATAAGTTTGTGTAAAAGTTTATTAAATGGCAGGCATTGTTCTTTCATCTTACAAATATTCGGCCAATTAATTGTTATAAAACTGTAGTAGAAATGTACTATTATTATTTATTATACTTGTAAAGAAATTGAGGCAAAGAACAGTCAAATACTTTGCTTTAAGTCTTCCAGATAGTAAGAGGTAGAGCAAGATTTGAAGTCAGCCCGTATGTTTTATTAGATGAGTTTATTAGAGAGATCGCAATCTATTCAACTGATATTTGCAAAACAGGACAAGGAATATGTTACCATGCCTTAGAGAATACAATTCAAAATGGAACATTCTGCAATATAATTATGAGAGGCACATTACCTCAGGGAAACCAGCAGGTTGCCCAAAGAGGCCCTCGTTAGGGGACTTTATTCTCTGTGAATTGGCCAGTTGCAATTTTAACCCTCATCTTTAAGGCACAGAAATTTGAAATTATCTCTCTCCCCATGGTGATCACATTTAAGAATTATAATTCATAATAAAAAACTTATAAGAAAAGGATATATAGGCTGCAATTTCAATTTATTTTCTGATAATGAGAAATGTATTTCTTAGAATCTGATCAGCTTCAGCATCACTCTCTCACACAAACAGGTTTCACAGGAAACCAAATTACAATTGGAAGTTTTCTTAATGAGCATGAAAATGGTGTAAATTGATTTAATTATGTGACACATGAGCTAAAAATCCACCAGGCTCTGCTAGCCTAACAAGTCCCTCTCCACAATAAAGATTTGCCTATCAGGAAGCTAATGTTTGCATTTAATCTGACGGGAAGCCTCTCTCATTGAGAGTCTTTAAATAAGTGATGCCAGTGTGTGTACAGATAACTCATCCATGCTTCATTTGCTGAATAATACCAATAACAGTGACTCAACATTTGTGCCATTGTATGATTGCATACATATTCTATAAAGTACATATATAACGTATATGTACTACAATGTATACAGACACAGTTACTCATATTCAAAATGTGTCTTTATTCATTTTTTTTCATTATGTGTTAAACTGTAGAGTCAAGCCCTCATCTTACTTTCCTCATTTCTAATGCTTACTTGGTGAAGGCATCTTTTGTTGGTAGAAGAAATCTCTTACCAGCTTCATAATATCCTCTTCAGAGATGTTGATACTGAAGTACGGAGAGATTATGCCTCTGGAGGAGTCAAGCAGGAATTTGGGAATTTAAAAATGGAGCCCAAGCAAAAAGGAAAATAGTATCAATGGTAATAAACATAATTCAATAAAAATGATCATAGCTCTCAGAGCTTCCACTTCAGATACACTTATATAGTACATAGCTTCTTAATACTTAAAATAATCTTACATGATGGTAACAGAGGAGGAAACAGGCTTGTCTTTTTGCATACTAGGAAAATGAAGTTGCTGAGTTATATACTATTTAGCTAAAACTAAACCCAAATCTGCTAGTTCAGAACTGTGCAAGCCATTCAATACATCAGACACAGGGAAGATAACCCTTTACTGTTTACTTGAGTCACCCTGAGATTGGAGTAATTAATTCTTCCAGAATATCATAGTGACACAAGTGAATATGAACAATTGATCTTGTTAGCTCATTCCTTACACTTGTGCTTAAATTTATGTAGCAATATATTTACCCCATTTTATGAATCAGGAAAACCTGAATTAGAGATGAAATCAACATCCACACAACTAAAATGGACCTGTGCATCAATAATCATGGATTAGCTATTTCTCTCCTTTGCCTACAGGTTTTCATTTTGGCATTTTCAAAAACTGAAAGAGAGAAAACCTTACAAAGTTTTTTTTTCATCATAATGAAAAGAGGGGTGAAAGGAGAGCCTTTTAACGTGTTACAATAACCTCCACAGGGAGATATGGACAGACATAATGTTGACCATTGTTCTTTTTATGAAGGTAGTACTCTATATAAAGGGCATGGCCATGCCTCAGACTCAAGAGACTCACATGTCATCTATGTTATTAAATAAAAGCATATCTACATGACAAAATTGAAACTACTATATATTTGGCATGGTGCATGGCTGCATCTAATGCATTCTCATTTTAGTGGTTTATTTAGTTGCCGCTATTTTACTGTGGCGAATGTATTATATGCTTCATAATGGAAATCAATTACGCAATTATGTGTGGTCTAAGATTACAATCATCATTCCACTACACACATGGGTAGGCAGATTATTTAAGCTGTTAGAAGCTAAAGCCAATACAAAATAATCACAGATAAATGTTTCTCTTTCACCAAATGTCAGTTTTGTAATTTTACATCATCAGCTTCTCTCCCAATTATGAATCATAATTTAGTGTTAATAAAAGAATAGACCACAACACTTAATGTTTTTAAAAAGTGCAGTGCATACATTTAATGCCAAACTTTCTGAAGGGAAAGCTTCCTAAAAAGATGAAAAATGGTTATCACTGGTCATTGAAGATTGGAGTCATTTGATTTTCTGAACACACTTTTATAGGAATAATTACCATTTTACCATTTTACTTTGTAAATTCTAATCAATTATTAACGTGCTATGTGATAAGATCGGCTCACACTCAAGATTTAGTCACATCAATCAGGTGTTTCTTTAAGTTGATTTATTGGTGTACTATTCTATATGTGACCATTTGTATCATGTAATCTAGATGAGGTAAACAAATGGTAACTCAAATTCAGTGCATACCTGGAAATTTATATACTGATTTGTGCATGATAGTGAATGGTTTGAGAAAAACCTGCATTCAAAATGCATTTGCCATTATCTTGTTAATAGGCTCTACTGCTTTAAATCTACAAGGAATGCAAATAACTGATAATTCTGCACTCATTAAGAAAATCTCCAGTGACTTACTTCAGTTAAATGTTCCAACAGGCATGTTTAGCACTTCTTTTGGGATTGGTAAAGTTCCAAAAGTCTGTAAATTAAAGTTCTGCAGAGTGCTATCAAATATGCATAATGAAGCCCTAGATGTAAATTAAGAAGATTTATATGGCTGCATTCTGCTTACGTTATTCAATAGCAATGCCTCACAGGTTTTTATGAAGCAAATAAAGTGTTCTTTTTCTTGAATTCCAATTTAAATGGTCACTATGGATTCATTCTTACATTACTTGTTTCACCCATTATAGAATGGATAGTCATTTTAAATCGATAATTCATCCTAAAGGTTTATCATACAACACGGTCAAATTACATGATACTCCATACATACTACTGCATAAATGAACAGCTCAAGCTAATGCAGAGATAAATGCGTGCTATTTATATTAATGGTCTTTCAAATCATTATCCAGGAATTATGATGTGGCACTCCAACATTTTCTCTTTCTTCTTAGATTTAGTGATGCTGGTCTTGCCATATTAACTCTGAAATTTGAAGAATGTTGTGAATTTGGTTAGAAACATTAAGATCTACCAAGAGGAATACATAAATTTTACCTGCATAGAGATAATTCACTATCACGTATAATTCTACTAATGAAGTAAGACTTGTGTTTGATATAGGAAGTATGAGCCTATCTGTCTACTTGACAACATACATTGTTATATAGAATAGTTAAGCAACAAAATAGTATATAAGCCTTCAGATCATGCTCTGTAGTAGACTAAAGGCATTAGAAAAGAAGAACAAGGACAAATAAAAGAGCTTGGCATTTAATTTTTAAAAGCTATTTTGAAACCTTGTGACTAAAAGATGTAGGGGAGAGGGTGCCAAGCAGAATTAATAACTAATGTTAAAGACTAAAAAGAATGTCTAAGAAGTTTAGGAGCTACACATGTCTTTGAATGTTTATGTCTACATGCATCAGGAAATAAATGCTATGTTCAATGTAAGGAGACTGGATCATTTTCTAAAAACATTTAATCTTAACAGCAAACATTAGAAATCAGTTTTCTCTTTTTCCAAATCCATGTATCTTTTTTTCCAATTAATTTCTGGGCATGAATACCATGTCAAAAATAGTATCATATTGAGTATTTTAAACAAAAAAATAAAAGCTTAAAACAGACTAGACAGTCAACAAAATCTATTAACATCAAACTGCTCACAAGCTTTTTGTGAACGATCCTTTAAAAGTTAATGTACATGCTCTCCATTTACATTTTGTCCTTATGCAGACAATATTGCTTCCTCTATTCATTGTAAAACTTTTATATTTCTGCTCCTATTTTGAAAGAAGATATCTATCATTATGGCAAAAAGGGATAGCTGGGGAAGCTTAGCCTCCAACCTATTATTTTAACTCGCTTTTCAATCTACTCCATATGAATGTGATTATCTCAGTAAGACCATTAATCTTTTCATGATTTAAAGCTTATAGCTTTGGTTTAACTTAAAAGATGGGTACCTTTAAAAAAATTCCAACTTTTGCTTTTGATTCAGGGAGTACAGTGTGCAGGCTGACTGCATGGGTATATTGCATGATGCTTAGGTTTAGGATATGGATCCCATCACCCAAATAGTGAGCATAGTACCCAATAAGTAGTTTTTTTTAAACTATTGCCGCCTCCCTCTCTCCCCTCTCTAGCAGTTTCCAGTGTCTGTTATTTCCAGGTTTGTGTCCATGTGTGCTCAATATTTAGCTTCCACTTGTAAGTGAGAACATGTTGTATTTGGTTTTGTGTTCCTGCATTAGTTCACTTAGGATTAATGGCCCCCAGCTGCATTCATATTGCTGCAAAGAACATGATTTTATTACTTTACTTTTTATGGTTGCATAGTATTCTATGATCTGTATGTACTGCATTTTCTTTATCTAACCCACCATTGATGGACTTCTACCTTTATTCCAAGTCTTTGCTATTGTGAATAGTGTTGTGATGAGCATACAAGTGCATATGTGTTTTTGGTAGAATAATTTATTTTCCTTTGTGTATATGCCCAGTAACAGGATTGCTGGGTTGAATGGTAGCTCTACGATAAGTGGGACCTAATTAAACGAAACAGCTTCCACACAGCAAAATAAACTATCAACAGAATAAACAAACAACCTACAGAATGGGAGAAAATATTTGCAAACTACATATCTGACAAAGGTCTAATACCCGGAATCTATAAGAAACTGAAATAAAGCAACAAGCAAAAAACAAATAACTTCATTAAAAGTGACCAAAGGACATGAACAGATACTTCTCAAAAGTAGACATGCAAGAGGCCAACAAATATATAAAAAAGTTTCACATAACTAATCATCAGAACAATGTAAATAAAAACCACAATGAGATAACATCTCAGAATAGTAAAAATAGTTATTATTAAGAAGTCAAAGAGCACCAAATGCTGACAAGTCTGCACAGAAAAGGGAACACTTATACTTGGTGGGAATATAAATTAGTTTAACTACTATAGAAAGCAGTTTGGAAATTTCTTAAGGAACTTAAAACAGAGAGATACCTATTCCTAACACTTTACACAAAAGGGCTTATTTTAAATTAAAAGTTACATGATTGATAAAATAGATGAAACATACCTTAGGCCTTTTGTTGTGTTTCTTCCCTTGTTCCAGCCTAAGTTTCCAATGTTTATATTTAGAGATCTGCTCCAGACCCAGGGTCATCTAGCTTTGGATTTTTATAGCCACATTTATTAATTATAGAGGTTGAAATAATTCAGTCTGAAGACTCTGAAAACATTTGCTAGAGCAACCAGAAAAATGTTCATTTTCTTGTAATTCTTATAAATTATGAAGAGTGACTATAATTCCTGTGTCCATGGAGAGGCAGAGGAGGAGAGGAAAAGAACATATGCATGAGCAAGTAAAGTAGGAAGGTCTAGAAAAGATTACTTGATTTGTTTAACTTTGTGTCAACTTGCGTGAGCCATGGTGCCCTGATATTTGGTCAAACATTTCTCTGGATGTCACTGTGAAGTGTTTTGTTTGTTTGTTTGTTTGTTTGTTTGTTTTTTTATGAGATAAACATTTAATTGATAAAGTTTGAGTAAAGCAGATATCCTACATAGTGAGTGGACCTCATTTCATCCCATCAGTTGAAGGATTAAAACAGCAAAGACTGATCTTCAAGAAAAAAAGTAATTCTACCAGCAGAATGCACTTAGATTCAAACTGAAACTATTCTTTAGGTCTTCTTCAGTCTGTTGGCCTACCCTGTAGGTTATGTGTTTGCACCCCCATAATCACATGATTACATGAGATAATTCCTTAAAAGAATGAACTCCTGTGATCTTACAATTATGGAAGTTTTACGTATCTACATTCAGGCACATCATTATATATACTTTTATCTATGTCTATATTTCTATATCTATATATATCATCTATATATCTAGATATAGATCATATAAATGATCTATATATTTCTATTCTAGAAATAGAATTCACATATATAAAAATATATAGAATCCATATGTAGAATCCATATATATAAATAGAATTCATATATATAGAATGCATATATATAAAACCCATATATATGAATCATATATATGAATTTTATATATATATTTATGAATTCTATTTCTCTGGAGAACCTAATTGATCATCCTATTATTTTCATTGTTTTTGAACTCATCCATGCCTGGAGCTATATCTACTTATGATCTTTTCAGTTACTTGAGACCATTCATCTCCTTTTTGTTAAAAAAAATTTAGCTCGATATTCTCTGACATACAAGTGAGGGAATCTCAACACACTTTCTATATTTTGAAAGAAATAGGGTGAATAAAAAAAGAAAAACACTTAACTGATGGATGCTAAACGATGGCTGTGTAATTTTGAAGTAAATGATTTTATTTTCTAAGCCTTAGCTTTTTCATCTCCAAAATAAATATAATAATACAGAAATCATTTGAAGTGTAAATAAAATATCTGTACTCGTGTTGGTAAACTACAAAATGTCATAAAATACAAAATGTACACACATTTCAAAAATGTTTATAATTTTGATTGCATTTTATTTAAAATGGGACTTCAAATTTTATTTATCTTACACTTTTTTGCAATTTCTATAGTTTAAATAGTAATGAGATAGAAAAAATACTTAGAAATATTGTAAGGAATCTCTAAAATATAAAAGATAAATAGTTGAATAGGATTTGTAAATCTTTGTGTTATGCTATTGAATTCTTGTCTGAGTTTTATGTAGTGGTGAGAAAACTAAGTCAAGTAGCCTATAGACATTTTGTATGTAGCGTAACTGTGTTCTTTGTAAGTTGTATTCCCACATTAAATACCAGCCTACAGAGATTTTCTTCAGATAAATAAAACCTGCACCAATGTACAAAGCTTAGCAGTGTGCTTTATTGTATGGCTTTTCTGAGAAGTTTTCCAATTTGAAAAATCTGTTTAGCTATGTTAAATTCAATGCTCCAAATTGATATTATATAACAAGGGATATTTTTATATACAGCATATATTGTCTCATCCTCTTAAAATATTACAGAGAATACAATTTAAAAACCTGGTAGTACATCTTTGTTCACAATAGACACTTTTGAATTTAGTGGTAGATCTATAACAACGTATTTCTCTACCACTACGGATTTCTGTAGCACCTGATAGATTACATTCCACTCTTATATACTTGGTAAATCCTATGATGAAGCTAAACCCAAGGAATGAGGACATTGTTAAAACAGAAACAATAATTGTCAATCCTAAAATTCCTGTTTGCGTGTGTTTGTAGGAGATGTACAGAGACATAAGAACAGAAAGAAACAATAGGTGTGTGCAATCAATATGTATGGCCTTCTTCCTAGAAACATAAGACATCCTAGAAAATTGTCAGCAAGACTGAGATTTCTTGGAGAAAACAATTTGATGTAATTTTTCCCCTTTTCTTATATTTTTAAGTTCAAGGTTACATGTGCAGGTTTGTTACATGGGTAAACATGTGCCATAGGGGTTTGTTGTACAGATTACTTCATCACCAAGACATTAGGTCTAGTGCCCATTAGTTATTTTTCCCGATCCTCTCCCTCCTCCCACTCTCCACCCTGCAATAGGCCCTAGTATGTGTTGCTCCCCTCTATGTGTCCATGTGTTCTCATCATTTAGCTTCCACTTATAAGTGAGGATATGCAGTATTTTGTTTTTTGTTTCTGTGTTACTTTGCTAAGGATAAAGGCCTCCAAGTCCATGCTGGAATAGAAATTGTTCTATTATAAAGACACATGTATACGTATGTTCATTGCAGTACTATTCACAATAGCAAAGATATGGAATCAGCCTAAATCCCCATCAATGATAGACTGGATAAAGTAAATGTGGTACATATATGTCATCGAATACTATGCAGTCATAAAAAAAGATCTAATTTTTACAAATACAGCTTATAAAATAAAAAAAAAAGTGATGAGTGAATCATGTCTTCCCAGTCTATCTAAAAAATATGAATATATATGAATTAAAAACATGAGGACTCCAATTTCCAAAACCCATTAAGTTTATGCTTGTATTAGGGTTCTCTAGTGGTAAAGAACTAAGATAGACGTACATATGAAAGGGAGTTTATTAAGGAGTATTGACTCATGATCACAAGGTGAAGTCCCACAAAAAAGCCGTCTGCAAGCTGAAAAGCAAGGAAGCCGGTCCAAGTTCCCAAACCTCAAAAGTAGGGAAGCCGTCAGTGTCGCGTTCAGTCTGTGGCAGAAGGCCTGAGAGGCCCTGGCAAATCACTGGTGTAGGTCAAAGAGCTCAAAAGCTGAAAACCTTAATGTTCAACGTTAGAGGGCAGGAAGTATGCAGCATGGAAGAAAGATGAAAGCGAGAAGACTTAGCCAGTCTCCTCCTTCCACGTTTCTCTGCCTGCTTTATTCTAGCTGTGCTGGCAGCTGATTAGCTGTTGCCCACCCAGACTGAGGATGGGTCTGCTTCTCCTAGTCCACTGACTCAAATGTTAATCTCCTTTGGCAACATCCTCATAGACACACAGGAACAATACTTTGCATCCTTTAATCCGATCAAGTGGACAGTCATCATTAATCATCACAATGTTACACATAGAAAACTCTTCTCAAATTATTTATTACCACTCAGTTTTATTTAATGTTTTTAAAGAGATACTTAATATCATTACAGAGAAATATATTTTCCATATCATGGGCTTCATAAGACTTTCATGTGGTGGTTTGTATAATTGTATGGGACTTACATATTTTTTTGTTACATCATGCTTACATATTTTATTTTATTTTATTTTATATTTTGTATTTTAGTAATCAAGGAATTAAAGTAAGTTGAACTTTTTTTTTTTTGGTAATGATAACCTCCCAGATTAGTCATCATGGTTGTGTTGATGCTCAGAATATGATATTCCTAAGTGACAACCTCAGAAGCAGTCTCAAAAGCAGTTTCTCTCCGACTTCCTACTGTCCCCCTGTCTTTCCTCCATTGTTGTTCCCTGAGGCTAGCTATAGAAACTAGAATTCCTCTTCCCCTAGGCAGGTCGTAGTAACCAGAACCCCTTTACCTCAAATCCAGCCATACAAAACTAAAAAAATTACAACAATTCACCCCCCAACTCCACCTTTCTGTGTAAGAGCTGGCCATAAAGAAATTCTCTGAACTACCTTGTTTGATTGTAGGCTATAAGACCTGTGTTCCAGAATGGGTCCCACCCCATACCGGGGAGGAAGGAATGCTGCATACAGAGGCAGTAAAAGTTAGACATGTCATGAAAGCATACAATAGACATGGCTGATAATAACATGGTGTATCATTTGCTACCATAAAATATACATGAATCTATTATAAAAGTCAAAATTTATTAAAACTTATGCCCACGAACATTTACAGACCATATATGCTGCCATTCAAAATGAAGAGAAATGTTAACAAATGTGAAGATGCAATATTAAATCATAATACTGCAAATGCAGTTGGGTTTATGATCAGGACTACCTTTTTCTATAAATCTGACAATCCCCGAGCCTTAAAGGAAAAAGATTAGCACCAGCTATCAATCTTATGGTTGTATAACAAGAAGGTCTAGACAATGAGGACTCCTAAGGATGACAAGGATGAAGACTTACAAGTATCCACCTCCACTTAATGAATAGTAAACATATTTTCACTTCCTCATAATTTTCTTAAAAACATTTTTTCTTTTGTTTGGCTTACATTATTGTAAAAATCTGTTCATGTTATTAGTCAAACTTTTGGTCAACAGTATGCTATTCAGTTATGTTTTGGAGTTAAAAGTTATAGACACATTTTTTGATTGTGTTGGGGGTTGGCATTCCTAACCCCTGCATAGTTCAAGGGTTGACTGCATGAGGAAAATTTTGAAAGACAGGTAGGCAGAACCACTAAAGGGGGAAGTGATTTGGAATTAATTAGTCCATGATACGATGCATCTACAACTGCTAAGGTGGCTGAAATTGGAACTGAGGAGTGCTCTGGCCCCTACTTCGGCGGCAAAAACCTGCAAGCATTTGGTCACAAAAAACTTAAATATTGTAACTTTCTTCTCTGCTGATATATCAGATTTGTCCTTAGGATGGTGTTGGAAAGAGAATTTTATGCTCTAAGAAAGCAGTGTTTTTTCAAAGCATACCACAAAATGTCAAGATCTGGGAAAGAAAAAAATAAAAGGAGCCCCTTCTGGAAAACGTCTCTGAAATAAGGACGTGGTCCCAGTGGCAAAATCTTTTCTTCAGACAATTATATCCTGGTCCAGATTCTATCCATTAATATGGATTGTTATAGTGTGAAAAGAATCTGAATTTGAGAGATATGGTGTATAGTTAGAAAATGTTTTTCATTTGTTTAAGA
The DNA here is from genome assembly GCF_000951045.1 of Mandrillus leucophaeus. NCBI lineage: Eukaryota > Metazoa > Chordata > Mammalia > Primates > Cercopithecidae > Mandrillus > Mandrillus leucophaeus. The sequence goes on along the minus strand of NW_012104809.1, from coordinate 6,955,510 downwards.
AGTAAATTTTGAAGGTGTATTGTCATCATTAATCCAAAACAATTCTTAAAGATTTGTGACTACTTTACCAGTATGAGATGTTCAGACTTTGCTAGAATCTCAGGTGAAGTACAGGACTGATGTTAGCACAGAATAAATACATTTAATTTGTAACATTTTGGGTGATCTCCCAGTTCCTCTTCTTAACAAATCATCTGACAAATATAGTTTTTTTCCTAAGAACAATGAAAACAAACTCATATTAATTACAACTAGTATATGCTCAAAGTGGAAAATCCCTTGTAATAAGCTGCTGCTTTGTTTTTAAAGAAATAACACTACATTATTGTGTTAAGTAATTAAAAATATATTTGGGTCAAAATTCATACCTACTGTGTCATTTATGAAAATCCAAATATGTTATTATGCTTTGAAATACTGTATTGGATTCAAAACAATCTAAAAATGAATTCTACCAGCAAAGAGAGAAATAATAAAAGTGAAAAGAATTACACACTTGTAACATTCATTGTTTACTTTTCTTAACTGCAAATGAAGGGTTAAAAGTAAAAGACTGAATTTGACTTCAAAGTTCCTCTTACTCTAATAGTCTGTAATTCTACATTTGAATGAACGTAACTTCTTAAATTTTTATTTTGTTATTTCCAATATTTATTTTAGTTGAAATATTAATATTGGTTGTTTCCATTTGATATGGTTTGGCTCTGTTCCCACCCAAATCTCATCTCACATTGTAATCCTTACATGTCAAGGGAGAGTCCTAGTAGGAGATGACTGGATCATGACTGCGGTTTCCCCCATGCCGTTCTCATTGATAGTGAGTTCTCCTGAGATCTGATGGCTTTAAAAGTGGCAGATTCCCCTGCACACTCTTTCTCTCTTGCCACGATGTGAAGAAGGTTCTTGCTTTCCCCTTCACCTTCTGTCATGACTGTAAGTTTCCCAAGGCCTTCCCAGCCATGTGAAACTGTGAGTCAATTAAACCTCTTTGCTTTATATAATAAATTCCCAGCATCAGGTGTTCTTTATAGCAGCGTGAAAACAAGCGAATACACCATGTTTTACATAATTCTATTTGGGAGGCTGGGGCAGAAGAATCGTTTGAACTCGGGAGGCAGACATTGCAGTGAGCCAAGATCACACCACTACACTCCAGCCTGGGTGACAGAGCAAGACTTCGTCAAAAAAAAAAAAAAGAAAAGAAAAAAGAAAGAAAGAAACAAAAGAATAAAGCAAATGAAAATTTTGATCTCAGAAAAAGAATTAACAATCTTGATAGCTAAGTCTTAATGAAAGCTACATGTACTGCGGAAAATGGAACTTTTGGCCTTAAGGGGTGGATAGTAAACCTAGTTGTGAATTGAAATCTACAAGGATACATGCTATCAGTCCCCAAACCATTTAATACAACTGAACTGAATATCAGGATCCCTCCAGAAGTAGCTGAATAACAAATGGAACTTTCCTCATTTAGTCCTATATTTAACATATACATTAGCCTTGCATTTTAACAGGTGCTCCCAATAATGGTCTGTCAAACATCATCCTTGTAACTTCATTTTGCATGTAGGAGAACAAATAATGCAAAGGCATTTAAAATTCCTTTTTATTAGAATTATTTTAGCTGTCGACTACAGATACAGACTTTATTTAAAGTTTATCTGTCATAATTATTTTAGTAGCATGTGCAAACACACACACTTTTAAAATTCTTTAGTTATTTTGAATAAAGGCACGTGTTTTAACTCTTTGACTATAAGTTCTTACATGCAGAGAAATTTGTTTATAAAGTCTATGCAATAAAATTAATATATTACTAAGAGTACATTTCTTCTTTAGCACTGTATTATATCAAGAATGTGTTTTAGCATACAACTTCTAGAGAGTTCTACCAATCATGTTGGTTAATATGAAAAAATAATTATAGTATGCTTCTTGCTAAAGAGCGATAATAATCTAATATTTTTAGAAAGACAGATACCCCTGTACCCATATAAGTTTTTAAATGGGATCTTTGGCTGGGTGTGGGAACCAAATTGATACCAAACAGGATAACGAGAAAATCAACTAAGTTTTCTTAATTTTACTATACATCTTCACAAGACAGAGAAGACTCAAAGAAACGACCAAAGCAAAAATTTTATACTTCATAGACAAAGAATAATAAATTCTGTGAGGAAAAAAAATGGCAAGACATAGCGGTCTGGGCTAGGGGCAGTAAATCCAGGGAAGTCATTAGCAGATATACAAAAGCATGTGAAGTTGACAGAATATAAAAGTTATTTTAGGAAATTTATTGTACAGGTCCATTGCCGTGTCAATTGTCAGACACTGGTCATAAGAATTATCTTCTCAAGTGCTTTGAGGTCCAAATAATTGATGTGCCAGGTTGAGGCAATTTGGAGTGTTAAAACCCTAAATTCTTCAATACACACATGTAATTTGTTGTTTAAGACATTATGATAACGAAAACTCCAAGTACATATGGTTTCACTGGTGATTCTATTAATATTAAGGCATAAATAGTGAATTTAATATACAATCTTTGTTGGAAAAAATGAGAGAACCCTTTCCAAATGAAAAAGACATTCTACCAAAAAAATAAAAAGGAGAGAGTAAGAAGAATGACAGAAAATTACACACCAATGTCCATCATAAATATCTATATAAAATACTTAAAAACATAGCAGAATAATAACTAATTAAAGTAGGCAATATAAAAATATTTTTAAAAACACATTTACTAATTCAGGTTTATCCCTGGAATGTAAGGTTACTTTAACACTTATAAATCAGTCTATGTAATTTAACATTTTGATACAATAAAATATAAATATCATAAAATTAAAAATATATTCAGAAAACAAATCTGACAAAATTAAAATGCATAAATGATAGAAACTGTGAGCAAACTAAAAGTAGAAGAAAATATTCATAATCTGACAGAAAACAAAAATCATCTACAAAATATCAATATGTGTTCTACATGTAAGAAGTGGGGAGGTATGCTTCATCTTCCTAAGGATGGCGTCAGCTACATAATTTATTTGGAAATCTTCTGTGCTTGAGATTTATCTATTCTCTCCCATTATTTATTTATTCAATCTTGTATTATATCAGTATGAGAACATGGATATTTATTCTACATCTTGGGATATAATCCAATACTATTATTTTATTTATTATAGTTCACATTATTCCAACTTTAACCATTAGGAATTCTTTCAATTTGGCTTCTTTCCTGTGTCCCTTTTACATATCCCCATCATTCTTTTATTTTTGAAAAATATTTATTTACTTTCTCACACTACAAGATGATCCAAGTTCATCTACTGTGTTTCCTGACTCAGTCACAGAATAAGCTATTTCTTCAAAGAGCTCTGGTTCATTTTATTGGAGAATAGTATTAATACCAAGATTAATTGTGCTTGTTACTACTGCAGTCAGTCCTTAGACTCCCTCAGGTGACAAAGCTATATTCGTAGGTATTTTCTGAGTCTATAAGTATTTTCATAAATTTCACATTCTCTTAAAATTAACTTTTAATGGTACTTTAGCATTTTTATTAGTGCTAAATTTTCTCAATACAAAAATTAGAGAATAGTTGGATACACTTTCAGAGTAAAACATTTGCTGTTTCTCTCTCTACATTTTAGTTTAGTTTTTATTTTCCTAACTTGTGCCTGTTCTAGGATGCACTGTATTTTTTATGAGGTCTGAACTTAGCATTAATTGTCCTTCACCTAATTTTAGTACTTAATCTTTTATTTCTTAATTGTTTGCATTTGTAAATACACTGTACCAAATATGCTGTAAATGCCATGAAGATGCAACCTACCTTACAATTAGTTCCAGTCTCCAACACAACCAACATTAAATTTCAGGAAGGGTAAGTTGCTGTTGAGCTCCTTTCTCTCACCAAATACGAATTCATCTACAGCATCATTTCTATATCTGGATTAAATACACACACATACACATTATAATTTTAAAAAAATTTAAGTTGATTGGGTATGTGAAGTCTAGCAATATTGTGGGTATTCTTTTTAGAAAAAAGTGGTTTGTTTTGAATCCCTAAAAGCTTCCCTTGCGGAGTATTAATGAATATCTGTTGAACTAATAAATGAATGTTGAAAAAATAAGTGAATGTGAAGAGACACTTATATTGCTCTCTTAAATATATATTTACTCTCTTAACTGATTGATACACTGATTCATGAATTAGTTATAGGTTTTCTTGATTATTTTTTTTTTCCTTGGAACCACCCATTCTGGATATCTTTTTATTGTGTTTGTTTTTAATTTCACTGATGTTTGGAATTTCGCTAAATTGGTATTCTTCTTTATCTTCTATAGTTTCTTCACTTTTAGGAATATTGGGATTCCTAAACTGTGGTACACCCATGAATTGTGAGAGGGAAAGGAATTTCTGCATTTGTGCTTTTACTTTTTGCATGACAGAAACATGAGTCTAGTCTCTGTCACTTGTTTGAGTACAAGAATGATCTTTCATGTGTGACAAGTGGCTGCCAGCTGTAATCCACTTTATCCAGACCCTTAGCATGTCATCACTCTGACTGATGCCTACACGTGAAATTCAGTTCACAGGCTTATATTGAGTTTCAGGAATTGTGCTTTCTGGTAAGAAAGCTCATGGCCCTTGGAAAAGAGCTGACACTGATTATCCTAGTCAAACTTACATCTGCCGAACAAAGAAAGCCTCCTGTGTGCTGTTGATAAGATAGACAATTGTGAAAAACATAAAAAGCCTCAGGGGTACCTATAAAAATATTGTCCCAACCCTATTGATTACCATGACTCACTTCATGAACCCAATTTTCCACAGACAAATTTGCTATTTCTAAAGTTAATGGCAAATTGTCTTTTTATGAGAGCATTATGCACCTCCATATGCAATGATGTAAATAACCTATATTCACTGTTAAAAAGTCTATGGAGTTTTCAAAATTTTTACCCCTAACTAGGATGATTTTTAGCATATCTTTCTGGCCTATCTGCTAGAACAGCTGGCTAGGTCATTTTAATTGCTCAGAATATTATTGAATATTTTCATGCCTGAGTTTGTATTGCCAATCATGCTACACAGAAATCAACTCATTGGACAGATTCAATTTCCTTTTTTCAAAAGTCATTTTCTTAGCTGGAGGAATGGTTCAAGACTTCCACACATAATCCTTCTCAGTCAAGAAAATTTTACTCTTAGTAAAACAAATTTGATTCTTTTTCTTTAGAATTCAAAGTTTCTTACATGAAATGCCATAGACGTAGTTTAAAGATGATCTGGTTTAGATGGTGTCAGAATAACTGTTACGTAATGATGGACTCCTTCCAGTTCTCAGACTAATTTTATTTCATAAGGAAACACTAGTGAGCTAGTTATAATTTTTAGAATTCTAAGCCAAATCACAACTCACAGTATTTATCTTTCATTACTTTTCAGCAACCTCAGAAAATATTGAATATTTCCTATTTCTTCAAATGTTTTGTTAATTTGATTATGAAACGCTTTCTCACACTGTTAACTTTCCATTAAAATTAAATTCTGAGGACTTGGATACCTATAGAGTCCTCTGTTATTTAGTATATGTAGCACTTCACACTCATTTTCTAGTATCGTCAACCTCCCTCACTACCTTCTGTCTACACTGCTTTTCTTGTTCTTTATGGAATATGAACCAAGCACATGCCATTATTCAAGCTTTTATATTTGTGTTTCCCCGTACCTAAAATTAATTTCCCTCAGATAGTCATATAGTATCTCATATCAGTTCAAGTTTTACTCACATACTACTCCCATTATGAGGGTTTCTCTGAAAGCCCTACAGAAATTACCATATTTTAACATCCTGAGTATTTCTGTGAGACGGTCTCACTCTGTCACCAAGGCTGAAGTGGAATGGCTCCATCTTGGCTCACTGCAGCCTTGATGACCTGGGCTCAAGTGATCCACCTGCCTCAGCCACCTGAGTAGCTAGAACTACAGGCATGCGCCAACATGCCAGGCTAATATTTGTATTTTTGGAGGGAGATTTTGCAGTGTTTCCCAGGCTGGTCTTAATCTCCTTGCCTCAAGCAATCTTCCTGTCTCAGCCTCCCAAAATTCAGGGATTACAGGTGTGAGCCCCCATGCCCAACCATGATTACTGTATTTCTATGCTTAATTTTTATTCCTAAAACCTATTAAAATCAAATATTTATACTTTATATGCATTTGTAACTTAAACTATTGCCTATTTTTTTCTCTAGATTTTAAATGTTATAAAAGCAATAAGATTGTCTGCTTGATTCACTATTGTACATAGGTCATCAAGTCCTGATAACTGTAAGGGCACAATTGTCATCATAATCTATGAGAACTGTGCTGTGTCCCACATCATCTCAATGAGACTTCGTGTGAGTTGTATAGTAGTGCACAACCTATGTTCTGTATGTGTCTATTCTAACTGCATCCCTAGTACTTACATAAGGGACTTATATAAGAGATGCTTCATAAATATTTTTAGTTTTAAGGCCTGATTGTACTTTACATTAATTAGGATATACTAAACTGCTGTCCAAAACAAGCCAAAAATGAATAAAGCTAAAAGACAATAGATATTTTCTTCTTGTTCACTCAACAGTCTAAGGCTGATATGCTCTTTATTGATGGTTGGCTCTCTTCCATACAGTGATTCAAGAACATAGGCTTTTTCTGTCTTATAGCCCTGCACCCTGAGAACCTTATTATCTTCTGTTTTCAAGTGCTCAAAGAGAGACTATTGAGAAAACTATACTCAGTATGGAAAATTTATCTAAAGCAGTGATTTAAGAAAAATTTTTAAGTGTTAGTGCTCATATGGAAAGGAAGACAGGACTAAAATCAGTGATTAAAGATGAAATATAAAATGTAAGAAACTAGAAAAACAGATAAAAGCAGAAAATTTAAAAAAAAACAAGATAGTCAAACAATAGAGAAAATCAATATAGTCGAAAGGAGGTTCTTCATAAAAAAATTTAAACATATAGATTCCATTTTAAAAAGCATAATCGAGAGAGTAAATTAATCACAAGTAATAGGAGTAAAAAAAGGGTTACACCAGAGATGCTACAGTTATTCAAAGGGAAGTTTAAAATATTATAAAAAGCTTCATGCAACTAAATTGGACATATTGGACACATTTATTTTAAAATATAATTGTCAAAACTAACACAAGATGAAGCAACAAATCTAAGATAGTTTATAAATTAAACTCTTTGTTTAATTATAGATTATTTACAAATTAAACTCTTTACAACACAATACCAACAAAGTAACAAGAAAAATAATAGACCTAAGTGTTTTTATTCGTGAATTTTATAAAATAGTCAAGGAAGAAAAAAAAAAAAATAAAACAGTAATTTTCCCAGAAAACAGAGAAAAATCTCTCTCCATCTCATTTTGAGAGACTAATTCTAAAATTTGACAATAATATGTCATAAAAAGAAGGAAAATTATACATTAATATTTTTCCCAAACACAAACAAAATATCCTTAAAATATGAAGAGATCAATATATATAACAATCCAATGTAACAGAGTATCATAATCAAGATAGCTTTCTCTGAGGAATTCAAGTCTTTACACATATGATATTTGAATATCCTTTCACTGTTTTCTTTTCATTTTCTTTTAATATTTTGCCTTTTCACGTTCACTTTTCACTTTTTCCGTGACTAGATTATGCTACATTGGAAACCTCAGTGAAATTGTCAACATTTTATTCTCAGTAAGCCACTTGTAATAAAATAGTATGTGCTAACTATAATCACTAATTCAACTATATTAAATATAAAGAGAGAAACTTTCATGAGAAACATCACTTGTATGAAGACTGAATAACTGTATATCACTACTTACAAAGTTCTGCTAAATTGTTATTGTTTAGTTTCCAGAAAATAATGGTTAAATTGTCTGCTTTTCTTTCACTTATTAAACATATTTTCCATGAAATGATGTTTATCAAATTTAGACATTGTTAAAATAGGTTAAGATTCAGTAAAATTGTGATATCTTTTTTTTTTTTTTTTTTTTGAATCAGAGTCTCACTTTGTTGTCCAGGCTGGAGTGCAGTGGCACAATCTCGGCTCACTGCAACCTCCACCTCCTGAGTTCAAGCAATCCTTCTACCTCAGCCTCCCAAGTACCTGGGACTACAGGTGCATGCCACCACCTGTGGCTAATTTTTTGTATTTTTAGTAAAGTCATGTTTCCACTGTGTTAGCCAGGATGGTCTCTATCTCCTGACCTTGTGATCTGCCCACTTCGGCCTCCCAAAAATTGTGAAATTTTAAAACAGCTCTACTAATGTAATTAACTATATTGACAGAATAAAGGGAGAAAAACAATGTGTTATGTTCAAGTGATACAGAAAAAGCACTAGGAATAGTTAACAATCATTCATAACAAAAGCTACTACCAAATTAGAAGTATAGGAGAAATCCCACAATATATTAAAAAGTATCTATAACTAATATTATGCTTAGTATCAGGACCTTATTGAGAAAGCTTGATTTTACCACTTCAATTCAACATTGTACTGGAGATTACAGCTTTTGCATTAAGAAGAGGAGAAAGTTAATAAAAGTATTAAAAATATAACTAAAAAATGAAAACTCTCATATCACCGTAGACATGACTATGTGGAAGATTCTATAAAACCTACAAAGTAATGACAACTTAAACTTGGCAGTATGAGCAGAAAAGATAACTATTGGGTACCGGGAATAATACCCAGGGTATGAAATAATATGTACAACAAACTCCCATGAGATTTACTTATGTAACAAACTTTCACGTGTACCCCCAAACCTAAAATAAATGCCAAAATAATAAATAATAGCAATATGACAGAAAAAATGCCATTTAAAAATCATAATGTTTTTCCACATGAGTAACAATTAGAAAATAGCATTTTTAAAATAGCATTTATTTTATAAAATTAAACTACTTAGAAATAAATTTAGCAAATATATGTACAATCTTTATAATGAAAACTACACAGCATCACTGAGAATAATTAAAGATCCAAGTAAAAAATATCATTTATGTGACAGTTCAATATCAAGATGTTTTCCACAATTTGACTTACACTTTCGGTGCTCTCACTTAGAAATTGACAATTTGATTCTAAAATTTACATGGGAATGCAAACATCCTAGAATAGGAAACCGTTTTAATAATGAAGACAGAAAGTTGAAGAACTTGCATTACATTTTAACAAATAGTACTGTAAAGCTTCAATAATTAAGATAGGATGGATTGGTCAAAACACAAGTATACAGATTAATGGTATACATTGGACCAACATGCATGTGGTCAGTTTTTTAAGAAAATAAGAAAAATCACAATAGGGAAAGACATGTTTTTCTTCCAATGGTTCTAGAACAACTATATGTTTATACAGAAAAAAAAAAAATCTGCATTAATATTTATCTCACATCAGACAAAAAAAAAACTAACACATGGTGTATTATAGACTAACAAGAGAGATGTCACTACAAGTTTCTAGAGAAAAAAAAATAGGGAATAAAACGTCATGGCCTTGGGGAAAAAAATAAAGATTTCTCTAGTTAGGACACAAGAAAAAACTATGAAGAGCAATATTGATGAATTACCCTTAGTCAAATTTTTTTTTTAAATAACATATTTTTGCTTTCACAAAACTTCATAAAGGTAATTAAAAGGCAAATCATGGAATGCTGTGAAATACAGTTTATATATTTAACAAAGGGTTTAAATCTAACCTGTACAAAATAATTACAACTCGAAAAAATTAGCAAGACATTTGCCAAAATTTTATAAAACACTTCAAAAAAGGCAACACTTTGCATATAAATACACAAAAAAGTTCAATATAGTCATTCTGTAAATGGGAAGTAAAATCACTGTAATATAAAATTACAGAAAAACTTAGTTCTAAAATTTATGAAGGTGTAAAGGAAAATAAACTTACATATGCTACTGCTGAGCATGTAGAATCATAAAACTACTTTGGAAAACTGTTTAGTAGTTTCAAACATATGCAAACAACATTGCTCCTATAAACAAGACATTTGACTTACTTGTATTTACTGAAGGGATATAAAAAACATATTTAATATTATGATTTATACCCAAATCTCAACAGAAGCTTTATTCACACCCATCAAAAACTGGCTGTAATACGAGTGTCCATCACAAGGTGAACAGACAAAATGTGTTCACTGAGCATGCTCATTCATGGAAATAAATCATTGTTGACATATGGGTACATTTTGAAACCATACTCTAAGTAAAGGAAGCCAGAAACAAATGCCATATGTTTCTATTTATATACAAGTCTAGAAACTACAAACAAACCTATAATGACCCTTAGCAAATCAGAGGTTGCCTGAAGCTGGGAACACAGAAAGAGATGGATGGATTGCAAAGTGGCCAGAAAAACCTTTTTGGAATGATGGAAATGTTTTATGTCTTGATTGTAGTAGTGGTTTTGTGGCTGAGTACATATGTCAAAACTGTTGGAATTTTATACTATAAATTGATTCAGTAAATTATGCCTCCATGAATTTGATAAAAGTAAGCATAGAAAGTGAAGTAATAAAATATATCAGACCCATGCAGAAAATAAGCATAAGAAAGCTAGAATAGCTATAATCTTAGTAGACAATTAGACTTAAAGATTTATAGTTTTACAAGAGGTATATATGTTACTGGATTTGGGGGCTGTTGCTTTTTCTGGTGGGAAACCTTTGTGGCTGGTGGCTCTTTTGCCCAAGTTCTTGTCCTGCGTCCAGGAAGAATGACGTGTACAGAGACATGGAGGGTGAGCAAGATTAAGGGGACCTTTATTAAGTGTTACAATAGCTCAGAGGAGACCTGCAATTGGTAGCTACTCCTCTGTAGTCAGGTTGCCTCCTGGAGGGTTCAGCTCTCAACAGACAAGCGCCGGGGTGGGTGGCTCCTTTCTGCAGCTGGTGGTCCGGTTGTCTTCCCAAGTCTCGGCAGCGGCTCTTTTCTGCAGCTGGTCATTCCATCGTCTCTCTGTTCTCTGCCCTGCTCTGGCTGACCCTGGGGTTTTTTATGGACATCAGAGGGAAGGAAGTGCGTGCCAGCTGGTCTATGAGTAGCCATGGACAGGCCTGAAAACGGCACCACAAGTCCCTGCACTGGTCCACGGGCGTGGCAGCCTGGCCCCGAGCCTACAGGTCCTCCTTGGCCTGAGGATGGGGCCTTACTGGGGACCTGCTCTCTTCCACCCAGGAAACCCTGCCTCCTGCTGCCATTCGTGGCACCTAGGCTTGCTCCCAACTTTGCTCTTATATCAGAACAGGAGCCAACAGCAGGGAGAAGCCAGTCAATGGGATCAGGCAATTCCTAGTCTGCAAGGGCAGGGACAGCGTTCCCCGGCCCCCAGGAGTGCAGGAATGCCTGAGGCTACAGCTGCTGGTTTGGGCAGCTGCAGCTATATGGTGGTGGTTGGGGGGAGTTCTTGACTGTCCTGTAGAGAAGGAGGCACAGTTTTGCAGTCGTGGTTTGGGTGGCTGCAGTGGCACCCAGAAGGGCAGCACTCCTGCCTGTTTGCTCCCTGGAGAATGCAGCCTCAGCTGCTACCCCTCGCAGCCTGGGGCCGGGGCTCCTGATCCTTGCTAGGCCCTGGCCAGCATCCAGGGCAGTGGCAATATAGCCATGAGCGCCCCCATTTCCCTGGCACTCAGCGGTGACCCGGGGCAGAGTGGATCACTCCCCAGGCCCAGCCATCGGGAGTGGAAGGCTTAGCAGTCACCCTGACTCCAGGCAGACCCTGGGGACACGGCCCCAGGCGGCCCTGCACAGACACTCCTCCTGACGCCCAGGAACCTGGCACCCTTGGTCAGGGCAGCGGGACAGCGGCCGGGTCCCTGAAGCAGGCACCACTCCCACTTCTCACCCCAGGCCCCCAAAGTGTGGCCCAAGCTCTGTACTGAAGACATTCCCTTCTCGACCTGGCTGCTGCCCCTCTGTGTCACTCCCCGACTGGTGGGCGATTCTGCCAGGGACCATAGCCCGGGCGTCAGGGTAGCAGGATGTGGGGGATGGGCTGTCCGCCGCCTCCTGCCGCCCTTCCTGACAGCAGCTGCACCAGGTAGCCCTCTGCTGCCACCAATATCACATGACAATAATAGTACTAACTACTCAAGAAGACGTAAGAGTCACAAATATGTATGCACTTAAAATCAGAGCATCAAAATCTGACAGATTAATGGTAAAAATAAAAAAATTCTCTCCCTCAGCAAATTATAGAAGTAGACAAAAATACTTTCAGAATATAGAAGAATTAGATATTATTAATCAACTTGACCTAGTTGATATTTAGAGAAAAATAAATAATACATATCCTTTTCATGAATTCCTGAGAATGTTTCAATCAACTTTAGAAATTGTCAACTTACAGTTTATTATCTGCTCAAAATTGATTAAATTAACCATAAACAGCAAGTTTTCTACAAAATTCCTTAGACCTTTGGAAAGTATACCTTATTTTATTTTATTTGTTGTACTAAGACTTAACATGAAGTCTACCCTATTAGCACATTTTTCTTTTCTTTTATGAGATGGAGTCTCCCTCTGTTGCCCAGGCTGGAGTCCAGTGGCACCATCTCGGCTCGTTACAACCTCTGCCTCCCAGGTTCAAACAATTCTCCTGCCTCAGCCTCTTAACTAGCTGGGACTACAGGTGTGTGCCACCAAGCCCAGCTAATTTTTGTATTTTTAGTAGAGACAAGGTTTCACCAGGCTGGTCTCAAACTCCTGACGTCAGGTGATCTGCCCACTTCAGCCTCCCAAAGTGTCTGGATTACAGGCTTGAGCCCCTGCGCCCAGGCCTATAAGCAAATTTTTAAATGTACAGTAAAATACTATTCACCTTAGAAAAGTATTGCACGGAAGATCTCTAGAACTTACTAATCTTCCCTAATTAAAACTTTATGCCCCCCGTCTCTACTAAAAATACAAAAAAATAGCCGGGTGTGGTGGCGGGCGCCTGTAGTCCCAGCTACTTAGAAGGCTGAGGCAGGTGAATGGCGTGAACCCGGGAGGCGGAGCTTGCAGTGAGGGGAGATCAGGCCACTGCACTCCAGCCTGGGCAACAGAGTGAGACTCCGTCTCAAAAAAAAAAAAAAAAAAAAACCCAAAACTTTATGCCTTTGATTAGTACTTTTCCATTGCTGTGCTCTTTTCTCACAGCTCCTAATAACAGTTTTACTGATTCTATGACTTTGACTATTATAGATACTTCATCTAAGTGGAATCATGCAGTATTTGTTCTTCTGAGTGACTGGTTTGTTTGGCTTAGAATAATCTTTAAGGTTCATCAATGTCGTAGTAAATGACAAAATTTCCTTTTTTAAAAGGTGGAATAATATCCCGTTGTATGAGTACACGTGTCTGTCCATCAGTTAATGGACACATGGTTTGTTCTCCGTTTTGGCAATTGTGAGCTTGCTGGATCATATGGTCATTCTATTTTTTAATTTTTTGAAGAACCTCCATGTTGCGGGAAGTCAGGGACCCCGAAAGGAGGGACCTGTTGAAGACGTGACAGAAGAACATAAATTGTGAAGATTTCATGGACATTTATTTGTTCCCCAATTCATACTTTTATAATATCTCACGCCTGTCTTTACTACAATCTCTGAACATAAACTGTGAAAATTTTATGGACATTTATCACTTCCCCAATCAATACTCTTGTGATTTCCAACAGGATGAGGAAATTCCTGCCTAGTAAATTTTAGTCAGACGTGTTGTCTGCTCTCAAAACCTGTCTCCAGATAAGATGTTATCAATGACAATGCGCACCCAGTGGGACTTGAAGCTTCATTAGCAATTTTAATTTCGCCCTGGTCCGGTGATCTCACTCTGCCCGCATTTGCCTTGTGATATTTTATTGCCTTGTGAAACATGTGATCTCTGTGACCCGCACCCTATTCGTACACTCCCTCCGTTTTGAAATCTATAATAAAAATGTGCTGGATTTGCGACTTGGGGGGCATCACAGAACCTGCAGACATGTGATGTCTCCCCTGGACACCCAGCTTTAAAATTTTTCTCTTTTGTACTCTTTCCCTTTATTTCTCAGACCGGCTGACACTTAGGGAAAATAGAAAAGAACCTATGTTGAAATATCAGGGACTGGTTCCCCCCATACCTCCATACTGTTTTTTATAGTGACTGAACAATTTTGCATTCCTATCAGCCACGTACAAGAGATCCTTCTTTTTTTTTTTTTAGTCCTTACTAAGTTATGTTTTGTTTTTTCTTGTTTTTGTTGGGTTTTTTTTTTTTGTATTCTTCTTTTTTGTTTGTTTTTATAATACCCATACTAACCGCTGTGAGGTGATGTCTCATTGTAGTTTTGGTTTGCATTTGGATATGATTAACTATGTTGCATGTGTTTTCGTATACTTGTTGACCATTTGTCCATCTTTGGAGAAATGTTTATTCAAATGTTTAACCCATTTTTAACCTTGGGTTTTAGGTGTTTGTGTGTGTGTGTATGTGTGTTTTATTTGTTTGGGATTTTCTTGCTGTTGAGTTATAGGGGTTTCTTAAATACTTTGTCAATTAAGCTCTTATCTAACATACTGTTCGCAAATATTTTCTCCCATTCTGTAGGTTGCCTTTTTAGTTTGTTGAATGTTTCCTTTGCTGTGCAGAAGCTTTTTAGTTCAATTTATTCCCACTTGGCTATTTTTATTTTTGTTGCTTATGCTTTTATTTCATATTCATGAATTCAATACCAAGAAAAAGTCATAAATATATATTTTCCATATTTTCTTCTATAAGTTTGACAGCTTGAAGTTTTAACGTTTAAGTTTTTCATCTATTTTGAGGGTTTTTTTAATATGGTATAGGATATGAGTCCAAATTCATTATTGTGCATGTAAATATCTAGTGTTCTCAACACCATTTGTTGAAAAGACAACCATTTCCTGATTGTGTGTTTGCAGAACCTTATTGAAGATCAATGAGCCATGTGTGTGTGAATTTACTTCTAGGCTCTCTATTCTGTTCCATTGGTTCATATGTCTGTATCTATGCCAGTGGCCAACTATTTTGATTACTATAGCTTTGTAAAATAATTTAAAATGAGGAAATGTAATACTTCCATTACTGGTTTTGTTTATTATAATTGTATTAACTTTGGGGACTCTTTTGTGTTATATATGAATTTTAGAATTGTCTTTTTTTATACTTATGGAAAAAGTGCCACTGGGAATTTGGATTTTGATAAAGATAACATTGAATCTGTAGATTACTTTGCATAGTATGAACATTTCAACAATGCTAAGTCTTCTAATAAATGAATACCGGTTATATATTTTTTGTGTCTTTTTAAATTTCTTTCTTCAATATTTGGTAGTTTTCATGTACAAGTCTTTTTCTTCCTTCCTTAAGATATTCCTAAGTACTTTATCCTTTTTCATAGCATTGTAAATGGAAGTATTTTCTTACATTCTTTTTTTGATAGTGTGTTGTTTGTGTATAGAAATGCAACTAATTATTGTAGGTTGATTTTGTATCCTGCCACTTCACTTTTTCTAGGTTATCCAGTTTGTTGGTATAGAATTATTTACAGTAATCTCTTACGAACCATTTTGATTTTTCTTACAACCTGTGTAATGTCTCATGTTTCACTTATGATTATATTTATTTTAGTCTTTTTTCTTAGTCTAGCTAAAGGTTAGACAATTTTGTTGATCTCAAATTACTGACTCTTAGTTTTGTTTTCTATTGTTTTTCTACTCTGTTTCATTTATTTCTCTTCTAATCTTTGTTATTTGCTTTCTTCTGCAAATATTGGTCTTGGTTTGTTATTTTTCTGGTTCCTTGAGGTGTAATGTTAGGTTGTTTATTTGAGAGATCTTTCTTTCTTTTTTTTTTATTATAGGCATCTGTTATTACAAGCTTCTCTTGTAGAACTACTTTTGATGTATCCCGTAAGTTTTGCTATGTTGTATTTTTATTTTCATTTGTTTAAACACATTTTCTAATTTTCTTTGTGATTACTTTTTTGACTCACAATTTTTTCAAAACTATTTTGTTTAATTTTCACATGTTTGTCTGTCCTTCAGAAGTTTTCCTTCTCTGGTTTCTGGTTTCATTATACTGTGGTTGAATAAGGTACTTGGCATGATTTCAATCTTTATAAAATTTTAAAAACTTGTGTTTTGATCTAACATCTGGTCTATCCCAGAGAATGTTCTGAGCCTACTTGAGAAGAATATATATTCTACT
Organism: Mandrillus leucophaeus; assembly: GCF_000951045.1. Taxonomy (NCBI): domain Eukaryota; kingdom Metazoa; phylum Chordata; class Mammalia; order Primates; family Cercopithecidae; genus Mandrillus; species Mandrillus leucophaeus. The sequence goes on along the minus strand of NW_012104809.1, from coordinate 6,939,213 downwards.
GCTGTTCTTTAAACATCTCTGATTCATTTAGTCTTAGCATTGCTCACATCCACTGTTTATTGATTTTCTGTATGACTGACCTGTCCTTTTTTTAAAGTGGAGAGTTGTACACCCTACTATTGTTTTGCTTACTCTCCCTTCCATTTTGTCAATGTTTGCTTTATATACTTAAATTTTCTGATGTTGGATGCATATATTATAATTTTTGTATATTCCCATTGATTATTTATTGATTATTTTAATGTCCTTCTTTGTCTTTTGTAACAGGTTTTTGCTAAAAGTTTATTTTGTCTAATATAAATATAGCTACTCTTGCTCACTTTTGCATAGAATACCTTTTTCCTCCCTTCACTTACAGGTTATATGTGTCTTTAAATCTAAACTGAATATCTTAATACAGCAAACAGCTGAATCTTGCTTTTGTTTAACCACTCCACATCCTTTGATTAGGAATTTTAATGTGTTTATATTTGAAGTAAATATTGATAGGGAATGATTCGCTATTGCCATTGTGTTGTTTTCTCTTTGTCTTAGAGGCTTTTGTCATTTTTTTCTCGTTTTCCTTTGTATATCATAGATACTTTATATTGTTATGCTTTGATACTTTTCTGTTTGTGTTTGTGTGTAACATCTGTAGTATTTTATTCATGTTCAACATGGGCCTTATGTAAAATATAGCAATGTATTTTAAGCTGATAACTTACGTTCAGTAGCATACTAAAAAAGTATGCTTTTACTTCTTCCCAGCTACATACACATATTATGTTACTGATGTCACAATTTATGTCTATTTGTATTGTGTACTCATTAGCATTGTTATTATAGGTTTTTAATACATTTGTTTTTTAAATTTTGTATAAGAATTCAAATGATTTACTCACCACTTTGACAGTGATGCAGATTTCTGTATTTGTCTATATGTTATTTTAGTCTTTCCTAAGCTATTGTATTGCTGCTTAGCTTCCTTTTTTTTACCTTTAACAACTCTCTTTAGCATTTTAACAGTGTGAGCCAGTGGTGATATACTCCCTCAGCTTTTATTTGTCTGAGAAAATTTGTATCTCTCCATTATAGGAAACATTTTTGAGGAACTTTGGGCTTCTTGAATTGGGATGTCTATTTTCTTTCCCACATTTGGGAAATTATCAGCCATTATTATTTCTTTAAATAAGTCTTTTAGTCTTTTGTTTCTCTGTTTTTATTCTGGGACTTCCGTAATGTTTATATTTAAAAGCTTGATGGCGTTCCATTAGTTCCTTAGGTTTTCTTTACTCTTTTACATTCATTTTTTTCTTTTTGTTCCTCTGGCTAAATAATTTGCAATGATTTGTCTTTGAGTTTCTTGATCCTTTCCACTGTTTGATCTAGTCAACTGTTTAATGCCTCTAGTAAATTTTTTAGCTCAGTTATTGTATTCTTCAGCTCCATTAATTCTCTCTGGTACTTTACAAAATTTCTTCTTGTTGAAATTCTCATTTTGTTCACACATTGTTCTTTTGACCTTGGTGAGCATCTTTATGATGGTTAGAATTTTCTGTCAGGCGAATAACACAACTCCATTTTATTAGTCAGTTTATGGAGATTTATCTTGTTGCTTTGTTTCAAAAGTGTTTTTCTCCTTCTGTATTTTCTCCTTCCCTATTTTTTCCTGATTCTTTGTGTTCATATCTGCATATTACAGACAACAGCCACTTCTCCTAGTCTTTACAGACTAGCCCTGTACTGAACAAGACCCTCACAAATCAGCCTGGGCCAGAGATTCTGGAGGCCTCTCAAATATTTATGCTGGTCCAATTCACTTTTTTCATTTTTAGTAGTCCGTGGTGTCTAGAGTGTGATGAAACCTATCAGTACTCAGAGAGCCAATTTATCAGGCAACCCCTCCTTCAAGTTGGGTTGTAGGGTGCACAATGTACTTCATTCATTTTCTAGATAGAAGTTGGGATCAGGATAGCTCTGCCTGTGCTATCCTGAGCTAGTGTCACTGACTATGGTGACAGGCTAGACTGAAGCCAGTCTTCTGGGTAACCCTTGGAAAAGTTAGGATATTGAACACTCAGTGCATCTCTTTTCCCTTCCTCATCTCAAAGTGAACCTAGGAGCTGAGGCTTTTTGTCCACTTGCTTGTTGTTGAGCCAGGGAGTGGCTATGGGGACCACCAGGCCAAGTGTCTATCTCTGATATCAAGGGAGGCCTTAGGTGGCATAAAATGCTGTGTCCCAGTTTGATCAGAGTTCTGAGACAGAGTAGACAGAAGCTAGTCTTTTGGGTAGCTCTCTGAAAAGTTGGGACATTGGACATTTAGTGCACCAGTGTTCCTTCTCAGGAAAAATCTGAGAGTTAGGGTTTTACCACTGCTATTTCTATGCTGAGCCAGGGGGTGTGGCTATGTTGACCCTCAACCTGAACCACTGCTTCTGTTTTCACTAGCTCCAGGTGGCTAGAGTATGCCATGTTCCATATTCTGTATTCTCTTCAAAATAGGACAGAAAAAACCAGTGGTCTGTTAACCTCTGAAAATGCTGGGATGTAGGATACATGGTGTACTCTTTTTATTCCCAGGGAGAAGCTGGGAAAAGGTATTTCACATTGTCTTACTAGCTTCAGTGTGACTTATTTCATCTTCAGCAGGAGTGCAGTAGCTTCTTAATTAGTTTCTGAATTTCTCACAGAGAAAATGTCCACCAATTACTGCTGAAATAATGAGTTAGTCAGAGTAAAGGAGGATTCAAGACTTCCTGTTCTGTTGTCTTGCTAATACCACACCCACTGGAAAGAATACTTTTAAATAACCCCTAAAGCACATAAATTCAAAAGAAAAAAATTTTAAAGTATTTAAATGAATGAAAATAAAAATTTAACTATACCTATTAAAGAAATGAATTTAATAATCAACTAAAGTTTTAGATGTAGATTTTTTTTCTACCACTGATGAATGCTATCAAATAGCATAGAAGTTATGCCAAATCTACACATATTTCTCATAAAATAAAAAAGCTATATTAATAATTTTATATTTGTCATACTTTGTATAATTAATGAAACAGTAATCAATTAACTCTTCTCCTCTCTTGAGGATAGTATGGGGGTAGGTGCTAAAAAATGTTATAACACTAATGGAACCCAACCAGAGATTAATGAAATGACCAAATAATTAAACATTAACTGACAGAATCATGTACAAACACTATTCAGAGAGGCAAATGCTAGCTTGACAGTGGTCTCAAAAACTGATGAGACTATGCTGTCTTACCCTTTCCCACTGAGTATAATGCTGGAAGGGGTCTCTTAAAAAGGGACAACTGATTAATTACAATGTGTTTGTTTTTAATGATGAAAAGCTAGTTTTGTATATTTTCCCCCTAATAGCATAGTAACTTAAAAATTGGAAAGATAATATTCATACATTTAATTATTAATTGATTCAATGAATGTATACTTAGCACCTTCTTTTCCAGTCATTGTTGTACATACTAGGAGTACAGATGTGAATGAAACAGACAAATCCTCATGAAGCTTACATTCCAGTAGAAAGGTAGAGTCTTAAGCAAATGTAATTTTCAACAGTGAATCCAAAGAGGAATTTTGAAAAGTATTTGATTAGAGCACACTATATTTGAACATTATATTTTTTTTGCCCAAATGGATCAATGCAATTTCCTTATTCATTTTAAATGATAGTACAACTGTTTAATGCTGAATAGGTAGTTTTATTTGCTAATTTTAGACTGTTTAATCAGTTTTATGAGCTTTTATAAGCTTTATACATTTTTAGTCCAGCAGATTTAGGTGATATTATACAAAGAATTCAGAATCTAATGATTTTTATGGAATCCAAAGTCTCACAAAATTGAGCTTATTCCCTGTGGATTCTTTTTTATGTAAACTGAATCTCTGGAGACTTTGACTCTTTTGAAATATCCTACTCATTATTTCTGACCTTCCTTACATGACATATAATAAATGATATGATCTATAGAGCTTGTAAATTTCATTGCCATCTAAATAGTCAAATATATAAAGCATTCTATTTAATGTTAGATTATTTTTTATTTACCAATGATAGTGCATTCACAATTTTACAAATGGAAGAAACAAGATGGAGAGAGTTATGCAATATTTTTTTCAGTTCTCTTTTTTAATAGCTGAAGTACAAAGTTTTGTAGGAGGTAGGAAATAGAGTGTTATAACCAGGCACCATATTGATGAGAAAATATGCAATTAGTAAATGTGGTCATTTTAAAAGCTAGTCATTCTAAATTGAAGACTGATGGAGAAAAGAATTTTCTTAGCCAGAAGTGTAAATCTTTCTCCTCTTTTTACTTCTTAAGCTTTCATTTCTCAAATAAAGGATCAAAAATTTCAAAGTCAAATGGGGAGTTTCTGAATTCTGTATATATAACCTCATATCTCTGCACAGTAGTTCCTTTAAAACCTATAATCATGAATTCTGTATAATTCAGAGAACACTAGGAAATTATGGCACTAAGAACACATGATTAATGGTTTTGCTGTTCAGAGGATAATATATGAAAGGGACTTGTAAGAATTAGATTTTATTGTAGTTAAATTGAATGTATGCAATGCTGGGAAAACATTATTGGTGGTAAAAATAATTAATAACCTGTTGCCCTCAATGAAAATCACACTTAACAGTAAAATGTGTAACGTTAATAATAATGATAAAAATTTAATATCACTTGGAATTTTTTTGACAAATTCTTAAGGCAATATTATGACTTGTCAGCATGTATAATAATACTGCTTATCTTTAATTGATTAGCTTACAGTTGTCAAATACAGTCTTTCACTGGATATTTCCACAGGATGCTTTGTCATGAATAAAGACATTATGCAGGTTGGGGCAGCAAATGTGATGTAAACGACAAAACATTGGGATATTCTCAAGAAAATCCAGCTGGTTCTCTCAAGAGGATTCCTAGGACACCATCAACGTGGTAAACATGCCACAGTCTATGAACTTCAAACTCATTCTGACAGGGTCCAAATACTGATTTCCTGGCACACATAAAGTTATCTCCCAGAGAAAGATTTACATTCGCCTCATGGAAAAGAAATGTAATTGAACAGAGCCTCCCTGTTTTGATGAACATTAGATCTAAAAGGACACCTGATCTTCCCATAATCACTTGTCTAAATGCAGAGACTTACTGCCCCTTCCTGCCCCACCCTTAAAGCACATGGTTGTTCTATACATAAGGAACATATGAAGGAGTTGAGCTCTTTATTATTTCAGCCTTCATTAATATTAACCAAAATGAGCCAACTCCCACAGCCTGATACAATGTCTGGCATTTTCTTGATAACCATTTGTCAAAAAGAATATAATATCAGACTTATCTTTTCAAGTCTTGGTCTTCACACATTCTATTCATTTTTGTAGAAAATGCTTTTACCTCTCCAGTATAAAATTTCTTTTTGGAAGTCATTCATGCATACTCTTCAGTTTGCAAGCATCATTTTATCAAGAAATTATTTCTTGGCCTATGAATAGCTGTATTCCTCCAGTGCTAATTTTGTACTAATATGTATTTTATAACAGTACAAGTTGGGGTAAGAAATTGTTACTTTGTTTGTTTTATAATTAAGTATAAGCATCACGGGATCTGTTTCTCTCTTTCTGGGGATCCAAAGCCATGCATACAGTAAGGACTCAATAAATATTTGTGGGAAGAATGATTTGGATTGAAGAGGTAGCCAGTAATTGCAAATTTCGTTGAAGAGGCTGTAACAATTATCTGCATACTCTCAGTCCTAACTTCCTTTAACCAAACGTTGTCACTTTTTAAATGTAGTATTCTCCTCCTACTTTATGCAAGATAATAGGTTGTAAATTATATGTTTATGGCTTGAAATTTTGACACAAATATAAAAACACAAGCTTAAGAAATCTGTGATATGATATAATAAATTAATATTTATGGATATAATTATGATTTGATCAACCCTAACCCTGTTACTTTCAATTAGAGTATGAAAATAATACAAATATAATTTTGAAGTATTTACTCAATGGAATTTTTATGTTTATTCTGTAAATCCAAGTTAAAACTATTTTTAGTTCAAAATAAATTTTTATGATATATCCTTCTTAGTTACTTTAGTTTTTTTTTTTCTTTTTCTGACTTATGTTTAATGACATTTTTGTTTTAGAGAAGGAATGGGAAAAAACTCAACAGGATCCACAACTAAATTCTATTAAGTTAAATCCCATATCTGACAGCAAAAAATATTAGTATTTTTCTTTTAAGGACCTGAATATTTTATCAGGTTTAAATATCTGTAAAATAAGAGTTTTTGCAACATTATCACTAAGTTCTGAGCTCTATTTGGATTCTGCAGTGGATAATTGGCTTCCATGGTTTTGCATTTGTGTTCATTTTTAATTTTGTTTTAATAAGTTGTCCAGAATTAATGAATGGAAGAAAACATTTGATGGATACAGAGGGTGTTTGTTCTCATTTCAAACTGAAACAGGTTTGCTTTATTTAAAATAGGGTTTGTAAAGGCAAGTAATACAAAAAAAAATGACAAAATATATATGCAATGTCTTTATATATCTGTGCCAGATTCTGTTTCGCTATTAAAGTTGTTTATAATATGATGAAGATAAATAGAAGTTAGAGTCAGCTTGTGGTCCTAATGGACTAACCATTTTGGACTATCCTTCCACTCATAAACAATTAGAAAACTGATAAAAGTATATAAAAAACAACTTTGTCAATATTAGACAATCGATAACATAGAACTATGAATCCTGTGGAAGGAAAACCATAAAATGAAACACACAAAAATTCCTCAGGTTTCTGCCTATACACACTTACAATGCTGCAAAGCAGGAAGTTGAAAGTCCAAGAATATCATGATGGTCCCACTGAGATGAAGAAACCAAGGTCAGAGTTGAGGATGCTAAAGTTACTAGACTTCGTATGCAGAGTACTAGAGAAGAGGAGGTCCGGAAATTGAAATAAGTAATTCTTTCATTGTTTATCCCAATAATAGCCTATGCATACACAGGAAAAGATTCTACAAGTTTTGAGTGACAAATGGTATCAGGGAGCTGTGAGGTGAACAGACATTATAGAAGTTGCAAAATGCTGGGAGTTGTTTGGTTTCCCAAGAGCCAGCGTGGAGTGAAATTAATGACCTTTCTCATATTCAGCTGAAACCTCATAAAGGTGAACTCCAACCCTTTAGTGATATACTGGATCTAGTTTAGCAAAGATTAAAGCCAAACCTTGAAGACTTTGTTTCTCATTAAAATGTAGAAAGTTGCAAGAAAACATCATTCAATCTCTAATGGCAAAACAAATTGTTAATCTATGAAATCAAAACTATTTTTGACCTCTTCATAGTGCTGAGGTTGCAAGGCAACTAGGTAAACTAAATTCCAAATAGTCACAGGACCCTGAAAAGACACCTGGAAACCAGAACACAGTGAAAGGCAAATGTTAACACATGTTATATCAGAAATGAAGAATTTCTTCAATGGGTTTATGACAAGACCTGACACAGAAGATGAAAAAATGAGCAAACTTAATTATAAGTTACTAGAAATGGTCAAAATGAAAATGAAAAAGAGAAAATAAATTAAAGATACATAATAAAGACCCAAAGGCCTTGAGAAGTAATACGTGCTATACGTGTAATTAGAATCTCAGAAGGCAAAGGGGGAAGGATGGAGTAGAAGGAATATTTGAAAAAAGAATGGCTCATTATTTTCCCAAATTACTGAATGATTCCAAACCACAGATGTGTAAAACTCAGAAAACAGAAAACAATGAACACAAAGAAAAAAATATATCTAGGCCCATCAAATTCCTACTGCTAAAAACCAAGAAGAAAAGAGAAAAATATCTTCAAATTAAGAAAAAATAAAGAATCACATTAAAATTGTTGTAATAACAATAATAGAATATTGTAGAGAAAAAATTATAAAAAAACAATTATTTATTTGGTATAAAAAAAACAAAAACCTGTCATCACAAAATCTTATAGCCTAGAAAATTATTTTTAAAAATCTAGGTAAAATATTTTTTTAAATACAGAGAAATGATGAGAGAATTCATTGTCAGTTGACTTGCCCTATGAAAAATACTTTAAAATAACGGTTTTCAAGTTTATGAAACATATTGCTGGACAGATACTTGGGTTTACACAAGGACATGGAGAATATTGGATGTATATATAAGCATTTTCCCCATTTTTTGTTATTTTAAAATATGAGTCTATATAAAGTTAAAAATTATATGTTGGGGTTTATAACATATACCGAATGAAAATTGTGTAACTATCATTGTTCAGAATTGGGAAGAGAAAATGAGAGCATAGAGTTGCAATTAAATGCTATAATATTATTAGACTGCAAATTGTTGTAATTAAACATGTATATTTTAAATCCTAATACAAGTACCAAAAATATATATAATGTAAGTAAACTACTAAGACAAGGTTGAAGATAAAATGGAATCATAAAAAAAATCAACTATTCTAAATGAAGGCAGGCAAAACATTAAGGAGATAGACTCATGAATATATAAGACAACAAAATAACAAAAATAAGACAGGCTTAAGTCCAAACAAAGCAACAAATTGTATTAAAAGTAAGTGGTCTCATGACTCCCATAAAAAAGGAGATTATCATAATAAAATTAAAAAAACAAATAAGACCATACCCTATACTGTCCAATAGAAACCCATTTTAAATAAAAAGAAAAAGGGTAGCTAAAAATGAATGAATAAAAAATTGCATACCATAAAAATGCTCATCAAAATAAGATTTGAAAGATTATATTACATAAGTATACTTAGCAAAAATTAACATTACCATGAAAAAAATGAACATTTACCAATAAATCCTATCCAACGTTTAAGAAGTAAACAATATTAGTATTTCCACAGCTCTCTGATAACATGAGAGAATACCTTTAAAATTGTTTTATGAGAATAACATTGTAATTATATGAGATTATCATGATGTTACAAGAAATAAAATTAAGGACACATACAAATCATAAACATTCACCTCAAAATCTTCAACAAAAATATTAGCAAGAAAAATCTGGTACCATATAGATTTATAATATTAAATGTATCCCCAAAATGCAACTTGAGTTTAACATCCAAAAATAAATTAATGCATTCCACTTCCTTTATTCATTAAAGGCTAAAGCTTATATGCTCATTAATAAGATATAGAAAAACCCTTAATATATTCAACATCCATTCATGATTAAAAACTTTCTATAAACTAGGAATAGAAAGAAACTTTCTCAAACAGATAGAATGAATTTACAAAAAAAAACCTAATGCTAGCAATATTGTGGCAGACAAACCATACAATGATCCCCTTTGCTCCTAACTTGCTGATGTGTATGACGTTGTACAATCCTCTCCCACAGAGTATGAGTTGGACATGAGTCTTTCTTATAACCAATAAAATATGGCAAAGGTGATGTAATGTCACTCTTAGTAGGATAAATAATGTACCCTATCTTATAATTTAGGAGTCAAAAAATGTCCTTGTGTGTTTGAAGTGATAAGAAGATAATAAAGAAATCTACTTGGCTTGAAACTACAGTTGCCTCTAGGACGTGAAGATGACCTCCAGCCAACAGCCAACAAGACTCTGGAGCTCTCATTCACATATTCACAAGGAAATGAATTCTGTCAACTACTTGAATTAAGTTGGAAGTAGAGTCTTCCTCAGTGGTGCCTCCAGATGGGAATACAGTGGCCCTGGCAACTTGAGTTCAGGCTGACCCTGTACAGAACACTGATTTACCCATGCCCAGATTTATTTGATCAACAGAAACTATGAGGTAATAGAAGTGTATTAACGTAGCCTGATGACTTTTTAGTAATTTGTTGCACAAAAGTAGAAAACTAATGCAATTATAGTTAGTAGAGAGAGAGAGAGAAACACAATCCACCCTAAGAGTCAGGACACAGCGAGAATGTATAGGTTCTAAACATTGCAAATGGCTAGTAAAAGAAATAGAAACCTTACATATAGGAGAGAATGAAATAAAAGTAGTTATTTATATAAAACATGATTATATGGTATGGGATCCAAGGATTTATTATGTAACTTTCTATTAAAATCTGTGTAATGTTATGGTCAATAGGAATTGCATAGTTTCACTTTGAATAAACTAAACATGTTCATTAAGGGATGTAGCTTTAAATTGAGAGCATGTATTTAACAAAAACTTAACACATTATTGAGAAACATGCATGTTCTGAATTTTAAAATATTTGTAATTTATTAGTTCATATAATTATTACATGTTGGGCTTAGGAAATTTAGAAAAAAAAGAGCTAGCCTAAGAACATATATTTGAGAAATCAAGTTATAATAATTAATTTTTACAATTAGGATTGTTGGACAAATTTAACAAAGTCATATAGATTTTAATAAAACCATACCTGTGAAGAATCTTTATAAGTTAAAGAATCTGAATTTAACTTTATTCTTAAGAAATTTTAAGTTTTGAACACAATTTAAAGTTCAACAAAATGATTTATCAATTCTGAAAAGTAATTGGAAATCATCAACAGAGAAACCCATGACAACCTACTTAGGAGATAATCTAACAATCCTGTTGGACAGATGACCAGAAGTTTGAGAAAACAATTTTAGGTGCTATTTTGATTTCTTTTTAAAATTTGATTCCTACATTTCTTTATAGAAGGCTGTTTCTTCAATCTAATTTTAATTTATTTTGATATTTGTGAATATGTTAATTTTCAGCTTGCAGATTTTAAAAACATTTCATGTTACTCCGCTTTGTCACTAAGCATAATGATACAATTGTTAAAACTGGAAAAGGTATTAAAATAATGAAAAAGGAAACTTTTTAATAAGTTAAATTTTTGCTTTTTACCTTTTCTTGCTTTTTATGTGGTACCTATGCTAAAAAGTAACCAAAATAATTGATAACAAGAGTCAATGAGTTATACAATCAACTAAATTAAAATCTAGTCACTAAATAATCAAGAGAAAAAATTATATTATTGCCAATACATACTACAAATTGCAGGATAATATTGGCCTTGAAAAAGTAGTCATCATATTTTACTGTGAATGTTCTAATTAAAATTTGCACATAGTTCTCAGTATACATTTACGTGTAGCTATCAAAATAAATATTTATTCCTTTTTTGTATCAATCTCTTGTCATAATCTCCCTTCTCCCCTACAAATAAAAGACCATATATATAGGAGATTCACAAGCAGAAATAAATGATAAACATTTGTTTTCTTAAAAACTTTACCTTTAGCAAACTTCAATCAAAATGTCTTCTGTAATGTATTTTGTGGTTTGCATCCAAAATGCACATTGAAATGAGATTAATTTGTTATTATATCATGGTCATTTCAGAGCATAGAAATGCACAATTAGCATCATCATTAGTTCCACAAAGTACTTTCTTCAGATTAAGAGTCAGCAAATTATTGTAAACAACATGATTTAATTCATTGGCAGTGATATTTTTGGCAGCTCAGTCACTGTTAGAGTTGTGTTAGAATTATTATTTTTTATTAGGAGACTTGTTGAAAGAGATGTGAGCAAACAACTGTGAAATTATAATCTGCATAATAAGTAATACTGAAGAAGTTATTCTTGTTTCCATGTGTATTTCAAAATACAAAAATAAATTTAACTTCCAACCATTTCTCATATGTTTTTCTGTACTAACTAGTAATACCAAATGTTTATTTGTGTTAGGAATACAAGTCAAGAACAAGTGTAATCCAGATACATATAAAAGCATATATATATTTTTTAGATGACATAACAAATTGCAGTTTTTGTATTAGAGCTCAACTGCTATTAGAGTAAATTTTCTAGATATTTAACAATATGTCCAATTAAATCTTCCTGTAGCCTTGAATGTTTTTGGTTTTGATATATAATTTGATTATTCACTAGAACTGTTCTCTAAAGTTGACAGGTTATGTGTTTTCAAAAACTCTCTAGTTTAATTTTGATTCTGCCAAGTTAGAATTGTATTAAAATGTTATAAACCATAAGCTGTTGAACAGAGAAATTATAAAAACATAATTAAAATGTAAATATATCCAGTAAAAGCAACACAGTAGTCTTGCAGAAATTGAAAAATATTTTGATATTCAAATTTTAAAATAATTTTTGTATTAAGGGAACTTTATAGAAAAAAATTGCTAAAAATATAAACATGTATGTATTATATTTTACATTATAAGGGAGCAATTAATTTTAAATAATTAGAGTGAAGATCATTTCGTATTTAACCTTTTAGTTTTAATGTGTATAAATGAATTCAGTTAATAACACCAATGTAAACATTTTTATATTTGAGTCTTTTTTGACAAATACATTTTGTATAGAATGTTCACTTGAAACCAAACCGCCAAAAATATGCAAATATTTATTGAATCCATGCAGTGAAATATAAGTAAGACTTTTTCCATGCTACACAGGGACTTCAAATATGTAACAATAGAGACAAATGAATAAGGAAAAGTAATTCAAAAATGTATCTTTTATCATGAGGATTATTCTTTCCTGAAGGTGAGAAAAATGCAGGATGAAATAGTCAGATACATGACATCATTGATTTTCCTTTTTCCCTCCAGCAGATGTTGTAACTAGTTGTTTCATAGGAGCTAGTATTTTTCAATATTCTGTTTAAATGGATTTCCATTGCTTGTCATTGTAAATTCATCTAGAAAGGCAATGCAATTTTTTAGCATATAAGTTCAGTATTGAGCCAACAATTAAGCTTTGCCAGTTTATCAGATTTACTTTGCTCAGATAGTGCCATTAGCATCTGGCTGCTAATCTACTTTATGCTGTCATTTGCAAGCACCTCTGTTCTTATAGTCTCCTCAGGTATACTAAAATTTTTTAAACTTGCCTAATTAAACTAGAAATTTTATGTGCCTCTATGTTGCATGTCTATGTGTGCATTTGTGTATGTTCGGTTTCGCTCAATGCATATCTGACCTGAAATGATATAATCACAGAATTTGGAAACAATCTCAGAAGGAGAGAAGAAAATATTTCATCTCTTCTTGCTGGGATATGGAGAAATTCACGGTGAATAAGAAAAATAAATAGAAACAAAGATATAATCAAGTAATCGAACTTCAGTAAGAGCGGTCTTCATACATTGGTGTTTTCAGTATGGCATGAAAGTTACATACAATCTCTATATTAATTCTTACAAATTTTTGATACTGAAACCAGATTCAAATAGGTATTGGATGGCTTTATAGATGATGTTTCCTTGAAAGAAGGAAATGAATATGATTATTTTGATCTTAAAAGCACACTATTGCAAATGTTTCTGTTTACACTGCTGTATATTCCATATCAAAAACTTATAAATTGCATTTTAAAAATAAATGAAGACATTAAGATAAATGTTTAATTGAATAAATAAAACAGAAATGAGCAAAAAGTATGTTTTGCAACAAATTGTAACAGTGTATAATTCATTTCTAGTATAAATAATTTTTATTTTTAATTTTTTTTCCTTGTGTCTTTGCTGGGTTTTGGTATCAGGATGATGCTGGTTTTGTAGAATGATAAGGAAACAGGCCCTTCTCCCTGATTTTTTGGAATAGTTTCAGTAGTATTGGTACTAGCTCTTGTTTATCTGGTAGAATTCAGCTGTGAATTCAACTGTTCCAGGACTCTTTTGGGTTGGTGTATTTTTTATTACAGATTCCATTTTAGAACTCAGTATTAGTCTCTTTAGAGTTACTGTTGCTTCCTGATTCAATCTTGGAAGATTGTGTGTTTCCAGGAATTTATACATTTCCTCTAGATTTTCTGGTTGATGTGCATGGAGATGGTCATAGTAGTCTCTGAGACCCTTTGCATTTCTATGAGATCAGTTTTAATGTCACCTTTGTCATTTATGATTGTGTTTATTTTGGTCTTCTCTCTCTTTTCTTTTTCTTTGTTAATCCCATTAGCAGTCTACTGATCTTTTTTAACTTTGCAAAAAAACAACTTTTGGATTTGTTAATTATTTGTATAGATTTTTGTATTCTCACTTTTGTTCAATTCTCCTCCAATTTTAGTTATTTATTTTCCTCTGCAAGCTATGGGGTTACTTTTTTCTTGCTTTTCTAGTTTTTCTGGTTGTAAAGTTAGGTTGTTAATTTGAGATCTTTCTAATTTTTTGAGGTAGGTGTTTAGCACTACAAACTTTCCACTTAATCCTGTTTATGGTGCATCCGAGGGACATTGGTATGTTGTGTGTCTGTTTCATTTATTTGAAAGAAGATTTTTATTTCTGCCTTAGTTTTATTGTTTACTCAACAGTCATTCAAGAATACGTTGTTTCATTTTCATGTAGTTGTGTGGTTTTGCGATATCTTCTTGGTATTGATTCTTGATGTTGTTCCACTGTCGTCCAAGAGTATGATTGGTGTGATTTCTATTTTTTAAATTTATTTAGGTTTTTTTTATGGCTGACCATGTGGTTGATCTGGGAGTATGTGTCATGTGCAGAGGAGAAGAATATACATTCTATTGTTAATGCATAAACTGTCCTGTAGTTTTCCATTAGGTACAGTTGGTCAAGTGTTGAATTTAAGTCCAGAATTTATTCATTAGGTTTTCTGCCTTGATGCACTGCCTAATACTCACAGTGGATAATAACGTCCAACATTTCTGATGATCATAGATGCAAAAATCTTCAAGAAAACACAACCAAATCAAGCAGTATGTCAATTTTCTTTTATATATCAGTAATTTATTCCTTTATATTATCTGATAGTATGCTATTGTAGTGATATATCACAACATACTTTTCCATTGTCCTATTGATGAAGCTTGGGTGTTTCTAATTTTTTTAGCTCTTATGAATAAGGCTACTATAAATATTCTTGTATTA
>NW_012104809.1:6920804-6923772 GCF_000951045.1 Mandrillus leucophaeus | reverse complement strand
TTCTCCTGCCTCAGCCTCCCAAGTAGCTGGGACTACAGGCGCCTGCCACCATGCCTGGTTTGTATTTTTAGTAGAGACGGGGTTTCATCATCTTGGCCAGGCTGGTCTCGATCTCTTGACCTCGTGATCCACCCGCTTCGGCCTCCCAAAGTGCTAGGATTACAGGCGTGAGCTACCACTCCCTGCTAAATATATTTATTATCTTATAATTTTTTAAATTATTTGCTTTGATGGGCAGGTATTTTAAATTATATAGAGTCTAATTCATTTTTTTCTTTTCCTATATTGCATGCTAGATTTTTTCCAGTGCATTTATGCCTATGTTATTGTTACAAAGTATATTTTTAGCTTTTTAAGTATATAACTTGTCTGACATGAATTTATATATTGAGAGTGGCACAGGTAAAAAAAGTATGACTTTTTTTTTTTTTTTTTTCACATAGATATTCATGCTCCAGAGATTTTTGTGGGAAAACTCCACCAGGGGCAGTGTTCTAGTTCCATGGATTGACTTGGTACCTTGGTCAAAACTCAACTGTCCCCATATGTGAGACTCTATATCCACACTTTTATCCTGTTCCATGGATCTATTTGTCTTACACTGTTCCACACATACACCTGCATAGGATTTCTTGGATTGACCAGGCCATCATCTTGAACATTATTTTTGAACATTATTTAAGTTAGCCTAAGAGGTCTGTCTCTTGCATGTGGCCCCCACTTTTTGACAGAAAGCAAACAAGAATAATTGTCTCCCCCCCCCGAAAAAATCTCTAAAACTGCAGGCCACCCACAATGCAGTAACTAACTACTGAGGTGAAATTTCCATGCAATAAACTATATATATTGTTATACAACTATTTTTATTACATGCAATAAACTATACACATGTATGTATTTAAAGTTCACAATTTGATAAGTTTTGACTTATCAAATGTTTACACCATGGGACTAACACCATCAAAGTAATTAATTTATCCATTAACCTCAAAAGTTTCTGTCTACTCCCTGATAACCTCTCCCTTCTGATATAATTCAGGCAACCACTGACCTGCTTTGTAGAACCATTAAGATTAGTTTGTATTTTCCAGAAATTTGTTTAAATGAATTCCTATATTACACACTCCTTTTGGTAGAGGGCAAGGGGTGTCTGCTTCACTCAAAATAATTATACTGATTCATCCATGTTGTGCTTACCAATAGTTTATTCTTTTTATAATTGAGTAGTATTCTATTGTGTTTTCTCCATGTTATTGTTATTAAAAATAAAACACCTATAAAAAGTGTTTGAAATTTCTAAAGACAAATGCTTTCATTTATCTTAATACCTAAGAGTGGAAATATAATGATACATTCAATGTGTTTTACCTTTTATTACTTTAGTAGTGTCTTGAAAGGCCAGACTCTGAATTTTAATCAAATATATCAATTTGTTTCTTTGTGGGCCATGCTTTTGTTATTTTGACTAAGAAATATTTGCCTATTATAAGATAATAAAACTTTTCCCTATATCTTCTTGTAGAATTCTCATAGTTTTAGGTTTACATTTACGTCTACTATCCACTTTGAATTGATTTTTGTATACAGTGCAAGATATAGACTATCTGTATATGGATATTAAGTTATTGTAGAACCAGTTTTTGCAAGCCTATATTTTTTTCCACTCAATTGCCTTTTGTAAGCTTTGTCGAAAGTTGGATTAGAGTTAGCACTCCATATCTGTGGATTTCACGTCTGTGAATTCAACACAACCACAGATTAAAAAATACATATTAAAAAATAAAATCAGACGGTTGCATCTGTACTAAACAGATATTTTTCCTTGTCATAATTCCCTCAGCAACATAGTAGAACCACTATTCTTATAGAATTTATACTGCATTATATAAGATAATTAATCTAAAGATGATTTAAAGTATATGAGAGTATGTGTGTAGGTTATATGAAGTGCTATGCCATTTTATATAAGGGACTTGGGCATCTGTGGATTTTGGTGTCCGAGGGGCATCCTGAAACCAATTTTCTACCGATATGACAGGACAACTATATGTACCTGTGGGAGGCCATTTCTGTGCTCCCCATTCTTTCCAATTGATCTATTTTTCAATTATGCCAAAACCACACTTGGTTGAATATTTTAGCCTTATAATAACTCTTGAAGTCAAATGTTGTGTTGAAGAATGTCTGGGAAAACCATACAGAGCCATGTGAAGTATAGCAGCACATCAATCAAAATGAATGTCAGTGTTCATAATTAAACATAATAGAAAGAAATTAAAAGCACCTAGACTATGTACTGAATAATAGAATCTAATAAATAATTCCATAAAAATTCCTTTTTAATAGCATGCCATTTTGAACACTCAGTTAACTTCTTGAAAAATATCACATCATTTTATGTTATTCCTAAAACAATATTTTTCTGACTTATTGCTGTCTCTGAAATAAACTACAAAAGCTGAGGAATCTCTATGCCAGTAGATGCCAATGAAGGTTTAATAAGTAACCTATTTCCAAAGAATTCTTGATAAAAATAATGTTCATTGTCTTGTTTCTTTTAAAATAGCTCCATGAATAAATATTTAAATGAAATCTACGCTGTATTATATCTGATTAATGCAACTTTATTAATGAATTTTGAAACAATATTCGTGGGTTACTGTATCTTTGTGACTTAATTTTATCTCTCATTGTCACTTTCATTTCTTGGTTCTTATCATGGGCTGAATAGTACTCCCCTACCCTGAGATATATGACAATATTCTAACCTACAGAACTTACACATGTGGTGTCAGTTGGAAAAAAGGTCTTTGCAGATGTTATTAATGTAAGGTTCGCAAAATGAGATCATCCTGGATTATCCAGGTAGGCCCTAAATCCAATACAAAATGACCTTAAAAGAGACCCAGGGGAGAGGTATATGAAGGGGAAGAGGCAAAGTGACCAAGAAAGTAGAGATGAGAGTGAT
>NW_012104809.1:6914269-6920644 GCF_000951045.1 Mandrillus leucophaeus | reverse complement strand
ACCTATTTCCAAAGAATTCTTGATAAAAATAATGCTCACTGTCTTGTTTCTTTTAAAATAGCTCCATGAATAAATATTTAAATGAAATCTACGCTGTATTATATCTGATTAATGCAACTTTATTAATGAATTTTGAAACAATATTCGTGGGTTACTGTATCTTTGTGATTTAATTTTATCTCTCATTGTCACTTTCATTTCTTGGTTCTTATCATGGGCTGAATAGTACTCCCCTACCCTGAGATATATGACAATATTCTAACCTACAGAACTTATACATATGGTGTCAGTTGGAAAAAAAGGTCTTTGCAGATGTTATTAATGTAAGGTTCGCAAGATGAGATCATCCTGGATTATCCAGGTAGGCCCTAAATCCAATACAAAATGACCTTAAAAGAGACCCAGGGGAGAGGTATATGAAGGGGAAGAGGCAAAGTGACCAAGAAAGTAGAGATGAGAGTGATACAGGAAACGAAGCCTGGAAGTTCCAGGAGGCACTGGAAACTGGAAGAGGCTAAGAAAGAGACTCCCCAGAGCATATAGGCTGTCTGTGGCTCTGCTGATATCTCGATTTTGGGTGTCTAGCCTCCAGAACTGTGAAAAAATAATTACCAATTGTTTTAAGCTCTCCAATTTTTGGTACATTTTTACAGCATATTTAGGAAACTAATTTAGTTTTTATTAATATGTACTTTGATGTAAATGAATATTTCTGTTGTTTAGTATTTTAAAAACCTGGTCAGGCGTGGTGGCTCATACCTACAGTCCTAGCACTGTGGGAGGCCGAGGCAGGGGGATCTGGACTGCTACCACTACTACTACTAGTAGTAATAATAATTATAAATACAACATTTTGTATAACAGTACAAACTACACAGTGTTGCCACAAACCTAATGTCATTAAAGAATCATTTTATTGTAACATAAGGCCGCTTGCTTGTATGTCATAAGCTACTTTGTGAACCCACTGAATTTTATGGATAAGAGCCCATTTCCCTTAAAAATGTATAACATGAAGGAATGGAATGTGTTGCTATAGGGCTCCTAAACTACATGTGAAGTTTTGTAATGTTAGCTGAATATAGAATGTTATGAGTTAAAAATACAAACAATAAGCTTTAGTGAAACTACTAATATACACATAAGATTTACAGTAAATAATGTAACAAGGGAAAAATGGAATATAAAAATTGCCTAATTTATTCAAAGAAAGCATGAAAAAAGAAAATGTGAATCAAATAAGTCAGAATATTTTTTTTTAATTTTTAATCACTATTAATATTTACATTAAATGTATGTGGTCAGAACACCTAACTTAAATGGAAGAGATAGTAATATTGGATTTAGAAAAGCAAAATCCAGTGATATGTTTCTTATATGAAAACAATTTAAATATAAAGTTAAAATGAAAATATAGAATATTGTAGGCCATGCTTACAGTAGTAAAAAATAAACTATCATTATCAATGACAAAAATAAGATTAGGAGCAAACAAATGATATTAGGGAGAGGAGGGCTATTGCGTAATAAATAAGGAGCCAATTAACCAATCAGATTTATACATCTTAATGTGGATCATCAAAAGACATAAAGCAGAATCTGGTAGATCTTCTGTCTCTAGCAATAATAGACAACTCCACGAGTATAGTCAAAAATTTTAATTCTTACAAAAATTACGAGTTATATAGAATATTAAATAGTATGATAATCTAAACTGGTCTAATTTATCCAGCAATAATGGAATATAATTTTCTTAAGATTGCATGAACAATTTATCAGAGTGAACTATATTTTTATGGACCATAATATACACATCTCAATACATTTAAAATGACTTAATTCATGCATGGATGCTCTCTGACCAAAATACAATTAAATTGGAAGTCAATGATAGAATAGCAAGTGGAAACTCCTCTAGTAACTAAAGCTTAAATACACTTTTTTTTTTTCCAGAGACGGAATCTCGCTGTGACTCCCAGGCTGGAGTGCAGTGGTGCAATCTCGACTCCCTGCAACCTCTGCCTCCGGGGTTCAAGCGATTCTCCTGCCTCAGCCTCCTGAGTAGTTGGGATTACAGACGCGCACCACCATGCCCAATTGATTTTTGTATTTTTAGTAGAGACGGGGGTTTCACTATGTTGGTCAGGCTGATCGCGAACTCCTGACCTCGTGATCCGCCCGCCTCAGCCTCCCCAAGTGCTGGGATTACAGGCGTGAACCACCGCCCTGGCCTTAAACACACTTTTAAATAACACATAAGTGAACGAAGAAATCACCCATAAGTAAACGAAGAAATCAAAGGGAAGCTAAGGAAGTATTGTGACCCAAATGACAATTAAAACATAACATATCAAAAATTGTACATTGCAGGTGAAGAAGCTTCAGTGTGAAATTTATAACACTAAATGCCTATATTGGAAACAAAAAAGGGATCTCAAACTAATAACCTCAGCTTCCATCTGAGAACAATAAAAATATAACAAATGACACTTGAAGCGAGCAGAAGAAAATAATAGATATCAGTATGGAAGTCAGTGAAATAAATAATGAAAATCAGTAGAATAAAAGTAAGATATAAAATTTGTTCTTTTTGAAAATCCATATCATTTATAAACTTCTCTCTCGAATGATCAGGAAAAATATGGGAGACACAAATTACCAAAATCAGGAATAAGGGAAATTATCATCAGAGATCCTTGATAAATTAAAATTACTTTAAGAGTATATTAGAAAAAACTTTTTGCCAACCAATAAAACAACATAGATAAAATTTTTTAAATTACCCGAACTATATGATTTACCAGAACTGGCTGAAAAGAACATTGAAAACCTGAGTAGACATAAGAAGTAATAACAATTAGTTCATAATAAAAATATTTGTATAAATATAATTCTAGGCTCAGATTGCATCACAGGTAAATTTTATCAAACAATGAAGAAGAAACAATACCAATACCACATAAACTCTTTCAGAATATAGAGAAGAAGGAAAAATTACTAACCTAACCTGTGAAGCCAGAACTGAGGTGATACCAAAGCAAAATGGAGACTTTATTACTGCAGAAAACTACATACTAATATTTCTCATCAAAAGATGCAATATCATTACAAAATGTTAACATGTTGATTCTGAAAACATATTCAAAGGATTCTACAGCATAACCAACTGGGTGTATCCCAGGAATAAATGTATCCTGCAATACAAAGAAGATTTAAGATTGGAAGCAAAATAATGCAGTATACCACTTTAATAGAATAGAGAACAAAAGCTACCAGGTTTCTCAAATAGATGAAGAAAAACTATCTTACATAAGTTATTACACATTGTCCTGAAGTTTTTCAACAAACTAGAAGCAGAAAGGATTTTTTCAACTTGATGAGAAATATCTACGAAAAAACAAAAGTAGATAAGATACTTAATGTTTAAACACTGAATATTTTCTCCCTAGGATTTTCTAAATCAACCTATAAATTTAACACAAATTTTATTAACATTCCAGAAGAATTGTTTTAGAAATTAAAAATCTGAACCTAAAGTTAATATTAACTGCAAAGGAACTGCAGTAGTAGAACAATTTTCAAAATGAACAAAGTTGGAGGACTTATACTACCTGATTTCAAATTTAATAAAAAGCTACAGCAATCAACACACATAAATCAAATAGACAATATAACAAGTCCAAATGTTATAACTGACCTATGGTCAGTTAATTTTTAGACATTTTTAAAATGCTGAAACTGTTAGATTTATATGCAAAAAAATAAAGTTAGAACCTTACTTCATATTGTCCACACAAAATACTCCTTAAGGTAAAAAACAAACAAAAAAAAATTACAAAACTTCTAACAGAAAATATTTCAGAAAGTCTTCATAGGTTTGGATTAGGCAAAGTATTCTCAAATGTGACACAAAACTTTATCCACCCCTTTAAAAAATTGATATCACGATTAAAATATATTGCTTTCAGAACATACAATTAAGTCCACAGAAAGATAAGGAACAGATTGGTAGAAAATATTTACAAATGATATATTCAACAAACAACTTGTATTTAAAGTCTATCAAGGACACTTCAATGGAATAACAAAAAGACAATTCAATTATTGAAACAAGCACAAGTTTTGAACATGGATTTCACCAAAGACAGCATAAGAATGGCCGATAAGCATATGAAAAGATATTCAAAATAATATCTCATTAGGGAAAAGTAAGTTGAAATGTGACCACTAGAAATGCCATAATTTAAAAGGCAAATGGTGCTAACTAATGTTGAGAATATGGAGAAACTGGAACCCTCATACATTGTTGGTGGGAATATAAAACTACAGCCACTTTGGAACACTTTTTGGTGGTTTCTTTAAAAGCTTTATATAAATTTACCATATGAACTGAGAATTTCACTCCTAGGTAATTACTCAAGAGACATGAAAACATATGTTCACAGAAAGACTTGCACATAAATATTCTTAGCAGAATTATTCAAAATAGCAAAATACAAGAAATAGGCCATATGCCCATCCACTAGTGAATAGATAAACAAAATATGCCACATGCACATTTTGTTTCAAATAGTATTCAATAAGAACAAACAATGAACTATTGACACATGCAATGTTAATGAATCACAAAAACATTATGTCAAAAGAAAGAAAAACAAAATGATTCTTATTCTGGGATTCATTTTATATGTAATTTCTAGGAAATGCAAAATTACAGATTTCTGAACGCAGATCAGTGCTTGTCTGTGTTTCGGGGTGGAAAATGTTGACTGACAGAGGGAACAAGAACAATTTTCTTAATGATGGAAATTTTCAAGTATTAGATTGTGGTGATGGTTTTACAACTGTAATAATTTAGCAAAATTATACAACTGTATATTTACAATGTTGGATTTTATGGTGTATAAATTACATCTTAATAAAGCTGTTTTCATTTACTTACTGTTTCAGCACAAATATAGAAAGAACTTGGGAATGGTCTCTCCCATCTCTACAACAAGAAAAATGCAGAACAACTTAAGGATCGATGACTTGTTTTTTAGTATCCATAAAGATCTGAACTTTTTAAGATCTACAAAGATTGTGGGTGAAGACAGTCTCTGAAATCTAGAGAAATAGGCAAATAAAGAAAATTGCAGCTGAGATCTGCTTACCTGGAACAAAATCCCTTGAAGAAAACTTAAGTGGTAAATTGATGAATTGATAGACACAGATTATGGACTAGTGTGAGAGTTGATAAACCCCTGAGAGCTTGGGGGAAGGAGGTGAACTTTTATGTGTTTTACCTTCACAAACTGACCAGACTTATACAGGGAAGAACCTAGAAAGATGTCCTCATGACAAGCCATTTTGGATTATGTCCAGAATGTTTCTCTTATAAAAGGCCTATTGTCAGAGTAAAATACTTTACCAGAGCCTTATCCCTCTCAGGGATATGATGTTTATGCAACTTGAAACCCCTTTACTCTTCCAGGTTTACCTAAGGCTGGAGATTAAGAAACACTTGTGAAACTCAAAAGACAAGAGCAAAGACTGCTAAAAGACAGAGACATAATCATAAATATATAAAACACCTTCTCTCTTCCACGCCTTACCACCATGTCAATAGGACTCCAACATAATAACATTGGGTTACTACTGAAAGAGCTGCAAGGTGCAGACTCCATGTAGGGAACATTTTGTAGGAAGCCCAAAGACAGGAGGGGAGACATAAAGGTCAATAAGGAAACTGCTGAAGCCTGTAACTACATGAAACATTAAATACAACCCTACTTTTAATCAGATTAACATCAAATATTACAATAAATGCCCTTATCTGAGTTGCTTTTACCCAATACATCAAATGTAGCATTTCACTAAAAATTACAAGTCATGCTAAAAGTAAAGAAAGAAGCCACGAACTGAAGAGATAAAGCGAGTATCAGATCAAATTCAGACATGATACAGATTTTGGAATTATCAGACAAGGAATGTTAAGTAATTATAGTTAATATCTTACGGACTCTAAAGGACAAATTAGACAACATGCAAAAACACATGTGTAATGTAACCAGTGGCCTGGAAACTCTAAGAAAAAAAATCCAAAAACAATGTTAGAAATCAAAAACAATGTAACATACGTGAAGAGTGCCTTTAAAGGACATATTAGTAAAATGGGCATGGCTGTGGAAGAATTAATGAGTTTGAAGATAGGTTAATTTAAACATCCCAAAATGAAATGAAGGTAGAAAAACAAATGATAAAAACAACAAAATAATCCAAACACGGTAGGGCAATTTCAAAATATGCAACATAAGTATAATTGGAATACCAGAGAGAGACATGAGATCATAGCAGAAAATATGCTTGATGTGATAACAATGGCTGAAAAGTTTA
>NW_012104809.1:6907284-6910004 GCF_000951045.1 Mandrillus leucophaeus | reverse complement strand
AACAATGGAATTAAACTAGAAATTGATATTAGAAAGATCACTCTAAAATTTGAAAATATTTGAAGATTGAAAATCATACTTCTAAATAACACATGTGCAAAGAATAAATGATAAAATCAATTAAAATATGTTTTGAACTAAAGGAAAATGAAAATATAACATTAAAATTTATGAGATGCAACAAAAACAATGCTTATAAGTAAATATGTAGCACTGAATGTGTAAACTAGAAGAGATGAAAAATCTAAAATTAATAACATATTTCTACCTTAGAGAGCTAGAGAGAAGAACAGCACTTTAAGACAAAAGAGGAAGACTATAAAAAGTTTAACTAGAGCAGAAATCAGTGTAATTTAAAATATAACAACAATATAAATTAATAATAAAACCGAAACATGCTTTTTGCAAAACATCTGTAAAACTGATAAACCTCTAGCCCGGCTGATCAAGAAAAAAGATATAAGACACAACTTACCAGTGTCAAAAAGGAAAAAGGGATCATCACTACTGATCCTAGTGATATTTAATGGATAATAACAAAGTATTGTGAACAACTCTGTGCTTACAAATTTGGTAACTTAGATAAAATTGATCAATTCCCCAAAAGACAAAACCTTCCAAAACATACACAAGTAGAAATGAATAATTTCTACAGGCCTAAATCTATTAAAGAAATTAAATCAATAATTACTGACATTAAAAAAAAAAAAAAAAGAAACAGTCTTGGTTGGTTTAACTGGTGAATTCAATTAAAAACTAGAACACTTAAGAAATAAGTAATACCAGCATTTCTCTACTATTAAAATCAGGAAAAAAAAAATCACTTAGAAAAGAAAGCTACAAACCAATATATTTTCAATTTGAGATGCAAAATTTTAAACAAATTATTACTTAACTGAGTATAAGAATTACAAAAAAAAAATGTACATCACAAGCAAGTAAAAACTATTCTAGATATGCAAAGTTGGTTCAACATCCACAAATAAATTAATGTAATCTACTCTGTCAACAGAGTGAAGAAAAAAAGTCATATGATCATGTAATTGATATGATGAAAGCATTTGACATCTAACATTCATTTATAGTAAGATAGCATACTAAGAATAGAAGTGAAATTCCTCAATTTAATAAGGAACACTCCCTAAAAATTCTTATAGTTAATATCATATGTACTGGTATTCTAAACATTGCAAATGAGACAAGATGTCTTCTCTTACTCTCCTATCACATATCATACTGGAAGTCCTAGCTAGAGCAATTTGATAAGAAAAGAAATGAAAATCATACCATTTGAAAAAGATAAAATAAAATTGACTTTGTCCATAGATGACCTGATTGGCTATGTAGAAAATTCCCAAAGAATCCATTAAGGAAATCATCTCAGAATTAATAAGTGATATAGCAAGTTTAAGTGCCAAAAGAATTATTTTTTACATACCAGCAACAAAGAATTGGAATTTGAGATTAAATATAATGCCATTTTAATAGTCTCAGAAATGTAATACTTAAGTCACCATATAACAAAATATGCACATGACCTTTATGTGAAAAATGCAATATTCTGATGACACAAATAAAAGGAAATCTAAACAGAGATATATTACATGTTGATGGATTGGACAAATCAATAATGTTAAAATGACATTTCTTCCCAAATTGATCTACAAATTAAATGTAATACTAGTCATATCTCAGCAAGATATTTTGCATATGTCATCAAGCTGTCAAGTTTTATGAAAAGGCAAATAACCTAAGATAGTCAAAACAATACTAATGAAGGAGAACAAGTTGGAAGACTCACGCTATTCAATTTCAAGATTTACTATAAAGCTACAAGATATCATGATACTGGAAAAATATAGATACATAGGTGAATGGAACAAAATACAGAGCCTCAAAAGATATCAACACTAATATAGTCCACTGATCGTTGAGAAGAACGAAAGACAACTCAGTGTAGAAAGGGTAGTCTTTTCATTCTGTGTTGTAAGAACAACTGGATATCCATTCGATAAAAGAAATAAATCTAGGTACAGACTCACAAACTTTACATCATTCACAAAAATTTAATTAAATGGATTATAAATGGAAATATAACATGGAAACAAAAACTAAGACTGACACAGGAGACATCTAGCAAGGATGCAAAAGGGAACCCTTGTACACTGTTGTAGGGGATGTAAATTAGTACAACTACCATGGACAACAGTTTGGAGGTTCCTAAAAAACTGAAAATAGAGCTACCATATGATCCAGCAATCTCATTGCTAGGTATGTAACCCCTAAAAAGGAAATCAGTGTTTTGAAGAAATACCTGCACTCCTATTATATGTTCATCGCAGCACTATTCACAATAGCCAAGATTGGAAGCAACCTTCCAAAGAAAATGTGATACATATACACAATGGAGTGTTATTCAGCCATATGAATGAAATCCTGTCCTTTGCAACAGCATGAATAAAACTTGAGGTCATTATTTTAAGGGAAATAAGCCAGGCATGGAAAGAAAAAAAATTTGTATGTTGTCACTTATTTATGGAAGTTAAAAATCAACACAAGTAAACGCATAGAAATAGTAGAATGATGATTACCAGATGCTGGGAAGGGTAATGAGGGAGGGTGAGAGGGAACTGGGAATGGTAAATGGGCACAAACAAATACTTAGAATGAATTAAATCTAGCATTTGATAGAAAAGCAGGGTGACTATAGTCAATAATAA
>NW_012104809.1:6902034-6904479 GCF_000951045.1 Mandrillus leucophaeus | reverse complement strand
GATACATAATAGAAATTTAGACTTATTAAAGAAAGGAAATCAGAGGAGGAATAAGTAAAGATAAAATACCTTTTATTGTATCATATTCCCAAATTGATCTAAAATGTAACTGTATAAAGTAATAAATAGTATTAATTGAAGGTGGACTTATTTGATGTAAACGTACATTGCAAACGATAGGACAACTATTAAAAAATTCAAAATGTTATATATATCAATATGCTAAAATAGGCATAAAATGGAATAACACCAAAAATTCAATTAAATTCAGAGAAGGCAGAAAAGGGGGAAGGCAATATAAGAGCGAGAAGAAACAACGAAGAGCAAATGCAACAAATAGAAAATAGTTACAAACATAGTAAACATATAATCACTCTAAGTGTAAATGGACATGATATGCCAATAAAAATACAGATTTTCTGAATGGATGAAAATATAAAACCCAACATCATATTGTCTCCCAGAACCTATCTGAATATCAATGGACAAGTTAAAGAAAATAGATAAAGAAAGAGATACCATTCTAGTTAACCCTTATCAAAAAGAAATCTGAAATGATTGTATTAATTTCAGACAAAGTAGACATTAAAAAAAGAAAATTATGACTGATAATAAGGAACATTACATAGTGATGAAAAGGTCAATACTTGCATGTATTGTCTTGGGTATACCTAATAACAGAGCATCAAAATCTGTGAGGCAAAACTGATAGAACTGAAAACTAACATAAAACATTCACCAAGGTAGAACATATTCTGGGACATAAACCACAGTTTATCAAGTTCAAAAAAATTGATATGTTGCAAAGTACATTCTTAGATAACAATGGAATTAAACTAGAAATTGATATTAGAAAGATCACTCTAAAATTTGAAAATATTTGAAGATTGAAAATCATACTTCTAAATAACACATGTGCAAAGAATAAATGATAAAATCAATTAAAATATGTTTTGAACTAAAGGAAAATGAAAATATAACATTAAAATTTATGAGATGCAACAAAAACAATGCTTATAAGTAAATACGTAGCACTGAATGTGTAAACTAGAAGAGATGAAAAATCTAAAATTAATAACATATTTCTACCTTAGAGAGCTAGAGAGAAGAACAGCACTTTAAGACAAAAGAGGAAGACTATAAAAAGTTTAACTAGAGCAGAAATCAGTGTAATTTAAAATATAACAACAATATAAATTAATAATAAAACCGAAACATGCTTTTTGCAAAACATCTGTAAAACTGATAAACCTCTAGCCCGGCTGATCAAGAAAAAAGATATAAGACACAACTTACCAGTGTCAAAAAGGAAAAAGGGATCATCACTACTGATCCTAGTGATATTTAATGGATAATAACAAAGTATTGTGAACAACTCTGTGCTTACAAATTTGGTAACTTAGATAAAATTGATCAATTCCCCAAAAGACAAAACCTTCCAAAACATACACAAGTAGAAATGAATAATTTCTACAGGCCTAAATCTATTAAAGAAATTAAATCAATAATTACTGACATTAAAAAAAAAAAAAAAAGAAACAGTCTTGGTTGGTTTAACTGGTGAATTCAATTAAAAACTAGAACACTTAAGAAATAAGTAATACCAGCATTTCTCTACTATTAAAATCAGGAAAAAAAAAATCACTTAGAAAAGAAAGCTACAAACCAATATATTTTCAATTTGAGATGCAAAATTTTAAACAAATTATTACTTAACTGAGTATAAGAATTACAAAAAAAAAATGTACATCACAAGCAAGTAAAAACTATTCTAGATATGCAAAGTTGGTTCAACATCCACAAATAAATTAATGTAATCTACTCTGTCAACAGAGTGAAGAAAAAAAGTCATATGATCATGTAATTGATATGATGAAAGCATTTGACATCTAACATTCATTTATAGTAAGATAGCATACTAAGAATAGAAGTGAAATTCCTCAATTTAATAAGGAACACTCCCTAAAAATTCTTATAGTTAATATCATATGTACTGGTATTCTAAACATTGCAAATGAGACAAGATGTCTTCTCTTACTCTCCTATCACATATCATACTGGAAGTCCTAGCTAGAGCAATTTGATAAGAAAAGAAATGAAAATCATACCATTTGAAAAAGATAAAATAAAATTGACTTTGTCCATAGATGACCTGATTGGCTATGTAGAAAATTCCCAAAGAATCCATTAAGGAAATCATCTCAGAATTAATAAGTGATATAGCAAGTTTAAGTGCCAAAAGAATTATTTTTTACATACCAGCAACAAAGAATTGGAATTTGAGATTAAATATAATGCCATTTTAATAGTCTCAGAAATGTAATACTTAAGTCACCATATAACAAAATATGCACATGACCTTTATGTGAAAAATGCAATATTCTGATGACACAAATAAAAGGAAATCTAAACAGAGATATATTACATGTTGATGGATTGAACAAA